>NC_068366.1:49345254-49375254 GCF_020536995.1 Dreissena polymorpha | reverse complement strand
CCTTGACCTTTGACCTAGTGACCTCAAAATCAATAGGGGTCATCTGCAAGTCATGATCAATGTACCTATGAAGTTTCATGATCCTAGGCACAAGCGTTCTTGATTTATCGTCTGACAACCACCTGGTGGACGGACAGACCGACCGACCGACCGACATGAGCAAAGCAATATACCCCCTCTTCTTCGAAGGGGGGCATAATTAAATTATTTCACATCATATTTTAATAAGATAAAACAATGTGCATGCACATAAGTTGGGGATTGTTTCTGTATCATATTTACCAAACATACATTTGTTACTATAAAAGGAAACAAGAGCACCGCATAGCGGGTGCCAACTCTCGTCTGTGGGTGCAGTTTTGAAGTTTTATATTAGAGGTCACAGTGACTTTGACCTTTGACCAAGTGACCCAAAAATGGGTGTGGCGTTTAGAACTCATCAAGGTGCAGCTACATATGAAGTTTCAAAGTTGTGGGTGGAATCACTTTTAGAGCCAATGTTAAGGTTTTAGCACGACACCGACTGCGGACGGCAGTCGCCGGACGACGAGCTGGCTATGACAATATCTCGGGTTTTCTCAGAAAACAGCCGAGCTAAAAAAACAACATACAGAATGTGTTCTTCGTGATGACGAGGAGCGAAAAATAGTTCGCTGACAGCTTTTTCTTGGATGTCATGGATACTTGGTAAACTCGTATCTTCAGGGTACAGATCATCAATATGAACCGATTGCCATACACCACACTGTAAGCCAAATAATCAATGCATTGTCTTATATTATTTATAAGTTAATAAACATATTTGTACCAATATTTCATATTAAAATGTATCATTATATAACATGAAACATATATAATTGTAATTTGTTGTACAAACAACATGTATAGTTGTTAAACTAATAAGGAGACCAAGTGACACTGTTCAAATAAATATACATGCATAATGTGTGTAATTGTTCAAGAACTATGGATATTAGGACTAAAATAGCTTGGCACAGTACTGTTGAAGATGACACATGTACTTTGAGAATCTTATTATAATTTATTTATATGAATTTATATGGACGTTATGTGCAGTTGCTGTGCAATTGTTGTAAAAGTTATTTTGATAGTACAGGTAATTGCGTAAGATGCTTTTCGCACTATGTCTAATTGTTAAAGTAATATTGATCATTTAGCTTTTTGTTAAAAATATTAATGATACTATGTCTAATAGTTATATAAATTGACAGTAAGTAAACGTGTTGAAATAAATGAATGGTACGTGTAATGTATGTGACATTGACACTTCATGTAATTGTTGAAGTAATACACAGTATTGTAAATAATGTTTGAAACCTGGAATCCTGTGAAGCATCCGCCAGCCTTTCTTGGCAGTTGAACAATTATTGCGATGTGAGAAGGAGCCTTCAAGCGATCCCGTTCTTTTTCAAACTCGTCCATCACACAGTACCTTGCACACGCTATCAAGTTAGAGTTCATATCACCAGTATCGCACTGTATAACCAGTAGGCTGGCCTGATTCCGATTGGAAACTAAATGTTGCCTTTAATGGAGAGAACAATACATGCATTACTTTCAATTAACCGACAGATACTCAGAAGTTCTTTACTATGTTCTACTTTCTGTTGATTACATGTTACATTTATGGTCAAGAATTGGTGTTGTTTTCAGCAAACTATGAAATATATAACTGAAAAAAACTAGAGATGTGTTTGTCAGAAACACAATGCCTTTTATTGCGCCGCTTTGAAATAAAATTTCAATATATCATTTGGCAGGTTTAGAAATTAACTCCCTTTTAAAGCTTATTACTTCCCTTGGATTGTATTTTTTTTACTTTTGACCTTGAAGAATGACCTTGACCTTTCATCCCTCAAAATGTGCAGCGCCATGAGATACACATGCATGCCAAATATCAAGTTGCTATCTTCAATATTGCAAGTTATGGCCAATCTTAAAGTTTTGGGACGGACGGACAGACAGTTCAAATGCTATATGCCACCCTACCGGGTGCATAAAAGTATATCCCAAACTCTGGTTAATAATTTAACGTTAACAAATCGCCAGTGCAAATAAATCTAATATAATGCCAATTTCATAAATGAAGTGAGTTCAAATTAATGTATTATATAATAAATTAATATCTTTAAAATAAAAGTACCAACAAATTCATATTTATGGTTTCGCAACCCAGCGACATTAAAGTATGTATTATTATATACATTTTTTTTTATTTTCTGCCTTGAATACACACAGTATACAAACAACATTGAACTACTAACCATAAGCACTATTAGCATTTTGTGTTTCCTTAACATACTAGTAGCAGCAATACTTTTTATTGTAAATACAAATGTCCAGTTGGCTTCACTAAAATGTTAAATGTTATGGAATGAGAAGAATTGTTAACTTTACACAAAATAGTTTGCGATATGAGTTTGTATTTAAAGAAGAATGTATAGAAAAAGTATATATGTCATGAATATTTCACGTATATAGTGTTCTTAGAACGTGTTCACGTCAAGACTGTTTGCTCAAAGTCATATCGCACAAGAGGCTGTTCCATACTCAAAATACTTACGCCACTCGATTACTAAACTGTTGTTCTGTATCAAATGAAGACAATGATAGGATTTCGACGCGTTGAAGAGAGGAGATGGTGTTACTGATCTCTTTTTCGTGGTTTCCAGCCAACAGTTTAGAATGACAAGTTATCTATAAAAAACAAACCAGTATCGTGTGTTTGCACTCAATATTAGGATAGAAATAAAAACTTAAATCAAACAGTTGATACCAATACAAGAATGATGGAAACATGGAATTAATATTTGTTGATTAGTTAATTATTGAAAATCTACTACTCAAGAGTAAAATACTAGAAATCTTTATACCAAGAATAGAACTCATAAAGTGGCCTACATGAATTAAAATTACATCCTTAAAACTCTTAGAAGTGTGCTCTTACTGTACTCTGGACAAAAAAAATACGTATGAAAATAAACTAACGGCAACGACACCGCGCGTATGTGATGCACAGATATTATAGAATGCACTTCACCTACACAAGAATTATGTATCTGTATCTATGAAGTCTAATAAAAATTGGAGCTTTCATAGTCTGATGAGCTTTTATTCTGAAACAAAGTAAGAAAATAAACAAATCGATACAACTCCCGATGTATCATGTGCAGATATTTTTCTAGGCAACCCACTTCCCCTTAATGAGACTATGAAGTTTCATGTTGTACAGAGTAATGTTCACGACAGGCAAAATTGGAATTTCCAACACCGCTGCCTCCCGACACAAGGAACACATATACAACACCTTGAAAGGAACATAAAACTGCGACATGTACCTATGCAAAATAATGAAACGGTCTGTGTTGTTAATGTATTACTGCTTTCATTGACATTAACAATAGCTTGGAAATACAAAGTTTCTTACCTGTGCAAATAGCTGAGGGCATGTAATTTCCTCAATCATATGTTTCAGGTAATCAATAACACTAACATGTGCTTGTTCCTTATTGTAATGTCTCTTAATGTTTTCTCGCTCGGTCTTGTCAAGTTTGTTCTCTCGAAAAATGGCTTCGGGTGTGGCACACCATAGAAGGACCTTCTTTGATTCTTCAAGAACCTTAAAAGGTTGGCGAGAATATACAATAGTAATACACTGGTCTTGCCCATACATCATCAGCTATCAATTAATGTCATGCTAGAGTCGTATCTATGTAATGTTCTGCCAATTTTTCATTACATGTATATTCAAAAACGATGTCAGTCAAATAATTGTGGCCCATCATCTTCTCAAACATTTCGTAGGAACGCTTAACAGATCTTAAAAGTTGGCCAGTACTTAGTACAAATGTGTATGGTACTTACGTCAATGAAAAACTACAAAAGCTACATAACTGTATTATGTACATAAATAATCATGTGTAAGCAGAGATCTACACCCCTGCGACTCTTCTGTGATTATTACATATTATAATTACCTGTTCATCTGACAATAAGTCTGCACTGCCTTCATATTTTGCACAGACATCCATTATGATAGCAGAACAAGTGTCTTCGTGAAATCCAATGAAAACTTCTCCTACTGGCATTTGACGCTTAGAACGACTGCAAATTTAACAATCATTTAACAAATAATACTTAACTTACCTTTTCATATACTTTAACATGTTATGACAATAAGATTTAAAGCATTGATACTTTAAGTAAGTACAATTTAATGATTTAGTTTTGAATGCATGACCCATTCTTCAGTAAAAGATAAACACAAATATGATCAGCACTGACTGTACAGAAGGCAACATTAAACTCATGAAAAGGAGGAAGGGGCAACAACATAAGTGAACAAATAAAGCGCTCTATTACGAAAATAGCGCTATTTTGTTAATGTAGGCAAGCAAGCATTAGTAAATAAGTAACAGCTGTGAAGTTTTTACCTAAACTCTCGTCGATATGTTTTAGGTAAAGATTTGACAAAGTATCTGATTTTATATTTGACCTAGAATTGCGACCTTTACCTCTTACCTAGGTACCTGTTTCTTGCATATGCCACTCAATCGCATTAGTTTTGCATATGATATTTCCGTAATTACCATCATTACTCTAAGTTTTTGGACTTTCTCTTTTTTAGCAAAAATATTTAATTTTCGTGACTCTTAATTTTCGGACTTATGGGTTTTTGTCCATTATTCAAGTCTCTTACTTTTTGGACAGTACATTTTACCGCGCTCTTCTACAACCTTCGGACCTGTTTACGCTTATCTCGTGACACTTCGATCATGGATTTTGTTCAACCGGATTAAAGTAATAAAGCCTGACAGGTGCATGAATGAGGGCAATGGACCATTACAGTCGCGTAATTTAGTAAATAACCATGTATACCGGTAGAAAATAATGGATTCACCCAAAAGCAGTGTCGTCCTATTAAGGAAACATACTTAGTAATGTTTCCAACTTTTACTTTTTTTGTTCTATATCATTTAAGGCAAAAGTAAGCAAAGCTGTGAAGTTGTATTTATTTCTTAAAAGAGAAAAAGAAGAGTTTATCACAAAAAAATACTGTACATTGATTTATTGCATTTATTTCAAAATTAATATACTTTTCGGACAACTTAACTGTTGCCGCTACATTTTCGGACACCTGTAATTTTTTAATACTTTTTGTATCTAAATTTTTTGACACATTTTTTTTTTAAATTATTTAAAGTCTCCGAAAACATAGAGTTATTAAGATACACTAAGATCTCCGACACTTGAACAAAATTATTGTTTTCTTGTCTGAATATTTACATTCAATACATTTTAAAAATATACGGGTGTCCAAAAAGTTAAAGACAAAAACTACAGGTGTTCGACCAATAAGAGATACCAATATGACATAGAGGATCGGATATGGGTATGTAATTTGTATAGCATTAATTGTTTCAAGTAATAATCGCACTTGCTTGTAAAATACAGTGAAGTATAGATAACTTTATATATACATATACATACTTAAAGCAGTTGGGTGAAACCATGGTCTATTACCGGTATACATATGTATTTGCCCAACAACGCAAATAAAATAGTCAATTGCCCTAATGCATTGTCTGGCTGGTTTTATCATCTTAATCCGCTTGTAAAAAAAATCCATTATCGAAGTGTTACCAGATTAAGTGTCACAAGATAAGCGCAACAGGGCAGAATTCTGATAGAATAGCATTGTTTAATAAACTGTCCGAAAATTTAGACTCAACACTTATGGCAAAAAAATTGAGTCACGAAAAATAATTATTTAGGCTAAACACGGGGATACCCGAACAGTTAACAACTTCGAGCTATTACTGTAATCGAAATTCTATCGAACTGCTTCCGATGATTTTATCTTTGGACGTTTTACCTTCAATTTTTCTCGTTACCTTGGGTCTAAGGGCATAAAATCTGGAGCGCGTCAATTGGTTTTATTACACTTTTAAGCGTTGCAAAGTTATTTTGAATCATTCCGAGTTGCACAATGCTATTCTCTGGACAAAGTGTCATTGATTGATTCACTTAATATGACTTTGACCATGAATCGTAATATAATTCGTTAACCTAAGAACCTGGTTGTTAACATTAAAGTCAATATGATCACAATAGGACTTCCAAGTTATTTGAAAGTTATACCGATCAGGAAAAAATGCTACGGGCAACACAATGGTTGTAATTTGTTTAAATACCTGGTAATCGTGTTAAAAGGTTCAGCCGCAAATTCCTCGGCCCAGCCTTGTAGTTTCTTCGCAAGGTCTAGCTGTCGCTCATCCAAAATCGTGTTCACTGCGAGGAAATGTTTCTCCAGTCGATTGATGAGTGGGATTGGAAACTTTTTGTAAACTGTTTGTTTCTCGGCAACGACGATTAATCTGTTCACATATTAATACAACCTTTACATTAAAATGAACTCGTTGAAAAATTGTATTTTTCATACATGCCATAATTTTTTAGACCAATTCCGGGACATTGAGTTAAATTGTCCGGGACTTTTGCCGATTTTCCGGGACATGTATAAAATGTAGCGATATTTAAAGACATATGCATTTTTGGTACGTTTTTTTTTTTTTTCGCATCGTTAATAGCAAAAGTTCGAAAGCCTATCCGAAATACACTTGATCTATTAACGTCAAATTAAACATTTCTACTTCCGTTACTAGATACAAGCCACGTGTTTTCAGTGTAAGCGTTCTAAACATAGATGGTGACGTCACTGCGTTATTGTTATTAAGACCGGTGTGTGTAACGCGTAGTTGTTGATACGCCTTTATTCATTTATAACATTTATATAATAAAAAAATACAACAATACAGTACCGTTAGATCGTCAACTCAAATCAATTCACAATAGTTTTTTTAACGTTATGTTTACTGGGGGTTTAGAACAAGACAATAATAAACCGTGTGAGGATGACGTTTTTATATGCTTTCTTTTTTACTCAACTTCTTTGTCGGTTAAACGTGCGAACATAAACTGCTTTTAATTTTTTACTCAGCGAAATTGGACTTAAGATGTGTGAACAACTATCCTTTGCCCTTACGCAGCGGGAAATAATGACGTAGTAGATTAAAGTCAATTTACAACCACATTAAACAATGCCGCCTTTTCGGTTTGACCGCAAACGTGAGACAATCGATATAATAACAGGACCCCTGTTAATTGATCGATTTTGACACGTAGCGTAGTCTGCCTATTCGGGTAGGCATTGTCATGGAGACGCTGCAGATATACACAGATTCGAGGTGCAGTTAAGCTTAAGATAAGGTACATGTATTTATGGATTTTGTAAATTCCGGGACATTTGACAGATTTCCGGGACAGCGGGACAAGTTCTTCATTTCCGGGACTGTCCCGGACAATCCGGGACGTATGGCATGCATGTATTTTTGTACATGCATCTTCAAATTATCCTACACTCACTGTATAAGTATTCATTTATCATTATCATAATCTGCCTTCGCAACGTCAATGTTTTTACATAGTTTTTACAAGTATTAATACTTTGCCACAGACCAAATAACTATTAATAATTGTTTCCCGTAATTAAAAAATATCACAACATTTAATGCCAGTTAAAATGATATTTAAAGATGAAACAGAACATAATAAACTACAACTTTTGTGCCTGAAATAACCCAGCATGAAACTTTTGTCAGAAGGCTTTGGAAGTTCAGTTTTAAGAAATGCTTTTTTATTAATACAAGCTAATTACTAATGGTGTTCATAGATATAACTTAAAGTAAACTAAAACAATGCCATTGATAAAATTTCAGCATGAAGATGCAAAAGGGCAATAACCGTAAACTTAATTACGCCAGCTTTATGGTGTTTATGAAAAGCACATCCCCTAATTGACATTTACCTTCATATTTAGTTTCAATTGGATACCTCTTTTAATTTTAAAGATGAGATATCCTTTACCACATATTTTTACGCTGATACCTCTTATAGTTTTCATTATGTGCGACTGACAAAAATAAAGGTTATTGTTCACTTCACTCCCACCCTCCCCTATTATGTTTCAAGTTGACGGCTTTCTATTTACTTGCTCCAAATACAAGTTTTACATGAATATAAACAAAAAGGCATGTTGGTAATTTTTTTTTGAAAAAGCGGCATTACTTATCTAACAACTTTGTATCATAAGGAACAATTCCTTCAAGTTTCAATGCTGTACATTGGAAAGTGAAGAATAACTCCGCACATACCAGTGTTGAATTACGGACAGACGGGAAGTCAAACAGACGGATATAAAGAGAAACGGGCGTCTTTGGATATTGGGGTATACCTTCATTTGCTACGTATAGGGAGATATAATTAGACAGTTAACATAGGATAAATATAAATCAAGACCATTGAAGAGTGTTGTTTCTGAAACAATCTTTATTATCTCTATTTTAAGTTAATGATTTATTACCTAATTTGAATTCTAATCAAATTGAGTTATTATTAATTAACAAAAGGTACCTACCTGAAGTTTTTATGAACTGGACATTTCACACGGTGTGTTCCAAGACCAAGATCCACATATCTCTCTCCTCCAAAGTACACATAGTACTGATTCAATGCGTCGTACAGACTTTCATACAGGTTCTCCAAGTTCAGCAATACAACAGTGTTTCCTGTCTCCATGCAGACTTTGATTTTGTTGATGTTGCGGCAAACCTGTAAAGTGTTATTATCATATGGGATTATATATAATTGTTCATTACATGATTTTTGCATTATTCAGTATCATATTAGATCTGTAACGATCAATGTGATTAACGCTTTGTCCTAAACAAAGAGGCACATCAAATTGTACATGATCAAAACCCACATTCGCTGAAATAAAATCCTTTTTGATAAATTGATGCAAAAGGTGCAAAACACGTTAAAGGAATGAACCATTTTAGTGGAGTCTTATTCGACTAGCATGAACAGCTGGATGATACCTCAACAATTCAAACAACAACACTGTAATTTCCAGTCATAAGTGAGTTGCGATCGCTTTTTGCCTTTTTACAGTTGCCATATTAATCAAAGTTTCTTGCCAAGTTGTATTGGAAATTCAAAAATATGTGATATCATAATTTATTAGGTGGCTGATAAATATTCACGAAAACAAACGTTGAACCGCAAATTCTACAAGGACGCATGATTTATGTTAACTGAAAATATGCAATGAATTTCAACAATTGATTTTGTGACCTGCCTACCTGCGTGTATTCTTGATCACTGCGAAAACTGCTACCAAAGATGGTGATTGGTCTAATCTCACTTCTCTTTGATAGGATTTGTTGTTGGATAATGGACAACGCTCCATAGTTATCGGTCAGTAGTAGAAGATATCGACTTTCCCTGCAAAGAAATGCATTACATTTATTGTAAGTCAACGTTTTACATTTATTGTGTGTAAACACACTATATTTAAAACAGGAAACAGAAAGCAGCAACATTTTTTACATATTGCCATCTTGAACAAATACAATATTACTTAAACACATGTAGTTAATTTATAATGTACTTTATACATATATTACCAAATCACACGGACGTACATAAACATTTTTTATTGATAATGTATAGGGCATTTCAACGAAAGTATTCATTTACCCATGTGACTTCAATGAATCAAAGAGACACGCTTCAATCAGTCCTTTAGCGCTACAATCTGGACCTTCCTGTCTTGGCTGAAATTGAGAGAATGTTGATTTTCAGAAAAGTGGAAAAAGTGAAGTGGTCATGGGTCAATCCTTCTACATCATACAAACTATTACAATATAATATACAAGCAATCGTTGCGGTACTTTACAATTCTAACAACCGTCACAAAACGCACATTCTTGTAAAACTAGCTTGAACTAAAATTGTCTCTGTCAAGCATGATAAGAATACGGCTTTGTCAAAGAGAGCATAGGCATTTCAGTTTTAATAAATGGTTTCCAAAAATGCAAGCTTCATACCTATCAAGTCTCGCCTTGATACCTAAAATTGCCGTCGTGATATTTCTTGAACAAAATGTCAGACAAGGGACAAAATTGTCACAAAACCAGGTTTTCAATGTGAAAAAAAAATCTGATAAAGGGAGACAACTCAAACTGAACTGATTGTTTATAATTAACCCCCTTTGTCTATGTTGAGTCGTGGCGACCGTAACCTTGGAGATATTGACGGAATTCTTTCGTGTGACACACCATCTCATGATGGTGAACAAATGTGCCATATGATTTTAAAATATCACAATAAATGACATAGTTATGGCCTGGACAAGCTAATTTATGGCCATTTTTTACCTTTGAACTCAATGTGTGACCTTGACCTTGGAGATATCGATGTAATTCTTTCGCGCGACAACCGCGACACACCGTCATATCATTAGTAATGATGGTGAAAAAATGTGCCAAATGATTTTAAAATCTCACGATGAACGACAAAGTTATGGCTCAGACAAGCTTGTTCCGCTCGCCGACATTTGCCAATCTTATAACCAGTTTTTTCCTTCGGAAAACCTGGTTAAAAATCATAAGGACAATTACTGTAAAATAATGAAAGCAGGAGTTATGATTCTTGTTAACAGCAACGCACATCATTGTGATTTATATACTTATGGAATGTCAAATTGATGGATTGCATAATTTGGCTTATATGTCTGATTCATAGGGAATAACTCTTCAGATTTGGATACAATATTTAGGGTTCTGCTCATTACATCAATTAGGTCAACAAACATTTTAAGTTTCAAGTAAAAAGCTCTTTTAGGTTTCAAGATATGCAAAATTTAAACTGAATAGTAAACAAAGGGCAACATATCAAAGGGCAACCACTATACATATGGATGCAAGAGTAAATAGTGATTGTGCATAGCACATTCCCATAATAATATCTAGCTATATCAAGTTTAAAGTTTATAGCTCTTTTAGTTTTCGCGATATGCTCCCAACAATCTATATTAACAAAGGGCAATACCTTACAAGAGCTGTCAGAAGACAGCGCGCTCGACTATTTGAGTGATTGACAGATAACGTAAGCCATCATGGGAGAATTGTTTATATCCAATAACGTCAAGGTAATATAGACATATTCGAAGTGAAAGAGGACCATAATTGAAAAAATATTGATCGATTATGTGATAAAGAAGTTGTAATTTATAGACGATTCTGATTTCAGGTATATTTTCCACAATCTATTGAAAATTTGTAAAGACATAAAACAAAGTAATAAGATTTTATTTCAAGTTTGATAGCAATAGCTAGGGTGGGATGGTTTGACGGTCCTTCAAAAATAAAATAAACAAGACTATTGCCAAGCAATAAAAGTCCCCTACCTCCATATTGCCATCTGTCCATGTTTCAAGTTTCATGGTATAATATGAAGAACTTTTAAAGGATCCATCATTTTCATCAATATTTCTAGTGTATTTGTTGCCATAGCAACCAGAATTCTTGACAAAGGAACAAAAGGGAACAAAATGAAATGACGTGCATAATCTCCATATTGCCATCTATCCATTTTTCAAGTTTCATGAAAAAATATGAAAAACTTATCGCAGGATCCAGAAAAGTGTGACGGACTGACAGACAGACTGATGCACAGAGCGCAAACCATATCATCCACGATAATTTTCTTTTTGGGTGGGTGGGGGTGGGTTTGGGTGGAAAGGGGAGTATAATGTGGGGGTGTGGTCATTTATTACATGATCTTTCAAAAACGAAAAATAAATGTATTAATTTTACCTTGAGAGTAAACGTCATTCCAAGGACAAGCTCAAATTCAACTTGCCAGGTGCAGTACCCTCATGATAGTAAGAAAGTATTTGAAGTTTGAACACAATAGCCTTGATACTTTAGAAGTAATGTCGATCTTAACAATTTAACAAATTATTCAAAGTAACTTAGTAAAAAAACAGGCAATATTCCGTTAAAATGCCAACCAGAGTTATGCAACTTGCCCTGTACAGTCCCTTTTACAATAGTTAGCTAGTTTTCCAAGTCAGAAAGCAATAGCTATGATACTTTAAGAGTAAACGGACCAAAACATAAAACTGTACCAAATGTTCAATTAACGAAGTATACAAGGGGCCATAATTCTGTCAAAATGCCAGTCAGAGTTACATAACTTTGACTGCACAATTCCCTTATGATGGTTAGTAGGTGTTGTAAGTATGAAAGCAATAGCTTTGATACTTTAGGAATTAAGTGAACCTAAACACAAAACTTCACCAAATTTTCAATTTTCTAAGTATAAAAAGGGAACATAATTCTTACAAGATGCGTGATAAAGTTGTCTGCTCTTGTTTATTGATTGGGGTAATGTTGGTAAAGAAGTATGCAAAATATAAAAGCAATATGACAAGGTGCATATAAAATATTTGAGGTGGTATGCAAACTTTAACATAGACCTATTTATCAATAATACGCATATTCTAAGTGGACAAAAGGGCCATAATTCTTACAAAATGCTTGTTACAGTTGTCTGTTCTTTTTTATAGATTGGGGTCATGTTGGTTAAGAAGTATGCAAAATATGAAAGCAATATGTCAAGGGACATAGACGATATTTTAGGTGGTACGCAAACTTTAACATAATGCTATGTGTAAAAAGGGCCATAATTCTTACAAAATGCTTGATACAATTGTCTGCTCTTGTTTACAGATTGGGTTCATGTTGGTAAAGAAGTATGCAAAATATAAAAGCAATATTTCAAGGGAAATAGAAAATATTTGAGGTGGTATGCAAACTTTAACATTCCAACGCTAACGCTCACGCTAACGCCGAGTAGAGTAGGATAGCTCCACTATATATATTTCATATATAATAGTCGAGCTAAAAATATGAGAGCAATATTTATCGTTCTTACGGACTTCACGTCTCCTGAATGTGTTCTATCTACCCTTAAGTTTCAAGTTGATACTTTTTTTAGTTTTTTAGATATTCTCCGGACAAAAATAACTTACAAACAGCAATAACACTAACATTAAGATTACATGTGTTATGAGTGCATCACAAATACTGAAGGGGATATTTATACCTAAGAAGTTGCAAGTAGATTCACTACTTTGTGTTCTAGATATACCCTATACAAAATAGACATTCTTAACAAAAACAACCAGATGCCAACCTGCATCCAGAATATACCATGACATGAATTTAATGCATATCAGTACATATATACACCGCCTTAAATAAACACAACTTAATCATTTAAGTACTGACTCTTATTAAACGCGGGAATAATCGCTTAAAATTGCATTTGTTACAAGAATACTAAATGCATTATTGTATGACTTACATCAGGGGTACAATGCATAACACTTCCAAGGTATCTTTTGAAGCATCCCTCCGGTTCCACCAGATCTAGCCCTCCAAAGTTCCTCTTGATTGCATGAAGCATTTCCAACCATGTAGGCTTCCGTTTGTTCTTGGCCACAAAGCCATAGACCATTTTCACCAAACTTGCAAAACGAAATAACAAATAGATGCACCTCACACAGTATATAAACATCAGATATGTATTCATTCACAAACATACGTGTTGTCATGTTTACAATACTCAACCATCACTTTAATAATTAGTTATACCTGTAAAAATCGCGCAGTCCATAAAACTCACGCATCCTGTCTGATGCCCTTTTAAATATCTTCAGATAGGCTTTTGACAATGGTTCAATAAAAGGTTCCAAAAATGATTCGACGTCTTCGGTTGTTTTGCAAATGCCTCTGTAAATAATACAATTTTGTCCATGTGAGCTAAGGGTTATTATAAATTGGTTTCAACCGATTGCTTTATGCCAAGGAGCTGACCTCACTTGTGTTGATGTATGTTTTGTGTTAACTATTTTTTGTTTTATTGATCTATGTTATGTTATTTGGAGTGTGTGTACTTATCTTAAACAAACAAGACGCTTCTGCTTATCAAGCTGCAGATAATGTGTGTATATTCATTCATGAAAGAAAACAATTAAAAAACTTGTGTGATAGCCATACAATTTCAATACAAATATCGCCAACCAAACCAATAACCAAGAGTTATTTTAACTTAGCTAAATAAAACAGTTGTTCGTTTGTTTCCCAAGACAATTCACATATATCTCTGATCAAACCTCCTTTTCATACAATAACTTTTACATGGATGACTCACTTTGCGCTAGTGATCAATTCTTCCAGATCTGGGACTTCTCGCTGCACCAGGATCCCTCTGTTCATCTTGGCGGGATCCAAAGCCCAGTTTGAGATACCAATAAAGGCAACCTTCAACAGCACACCACTTTATATATATGATGGGGTAAAACAAAATCTTTGATGCATTAAAGATGTATTTAGCGTACACGTATCGTGGTTTTGACCACACGCATCAATGTTTATTCTGAAGGATGATTGCTAAGTGTATGCTTGTTGCTTTTAAATACGTTTTTAAATACTTTCTTCATTTGCGCATGTACGTGTACATTAACATACATGTTCAAATCAAACGCAGGTTTTCTAACTTACGCAAATCACAAATATAATCATACAGGATAGGAGGCATTTTGTCACTTGTATCACAAGTTAGTTAGCAAATATTACATATACAATTTACATAAAACTTACTTTCTTGTACTGTTCCGGGGTTTCTTCACCTGGGCATCCATCTTCCAAAAGTGGATGAAGTGTCTATTTGACAAGAAATAATGTGTTTTATTTTAAGCTCTCTACCTGTTTTTGTAGACAATAGTAATAAAATAATGCAAGTTTTATCATGAACAATGTCATTTTTATAAAAAAATGCAATGTGTGTTTAATAAACAAAATATTATGATGAACAAATATCTTGAAACTATGTTCCTACATGACACAAATCACAACAAAAGACATCGAAAAATAACAGATTGCAATAAAGCAGAACTTAAGTAAGGTTCCTGACCAGAGCTCCAGATAAGGGTCGTATTTTCGTAATTACGAATTATTTTCAAGTCCGTTACGTATTTATTTTAAAACCTTGTCATACCATTAAGAATTTCAAAATCAAGTTACGAATATTATTTTTACATCGGATCGTATCGATTTTTATTGAGTTCTTTTTGCGTATTAAAGATCTTTGCGGTGCTTATATAGAATGGATATCAGGTTTGTATAACAAAGCGCATTTTTTCCAATAAAAGCGGCGTATACAGTCTATCTGGCAAAAAAAATGGCGGCGCCCAGAGAACGTCCTAAAAAAAAGCAAAGCGTCCAAAAACATGCTTTTAACATATTGTACGCAAAGTAAGCCGAAGTTAAATGTTAAGAAAGACATTATAGAAAAGATCTTATACGATGTTGTTTGTTCAGTTGCCGACACAGTCAGAAAAGCTAAACAAAAACGCGACACGACGGGTCCAAACTTAAACACAAAAAAAACATTGAACGAGTGGAAGGGACAAGTCCCGTGGCTAATCGTTGAAAAGATTGAAGGGGAGATCCGTTTTAATTGTGAAATATGTAAAAATTCATCTAAGGCATACAATCTAAGCACAGTTTGGGCATATGAAGGTATTTGAAAAATAACATTGTATAATACTGAAAAGACGCTGTTGAACTCGCATAAATAAAGTTGCTAGTATGTTTATTTTGATTTTTTTTGCATGAAAATAACCATTATTATTTATTTTTAGGTGTTTTAGAAAAAATAGAATTATTTTCCAAAACTTAGTAGTAACGTTAAGAATAAAATTTCAGAGTTAAGAATTCTTTTTGAAAATCTGGTAGTAATTTAAGAATTTCACAAAACCTTATCTGGAGCTCTGTTCCTGACATAGAAATTTGCTGTCAGAGCAGTTTAACATGACAAACAAATTACATGTGCGGGTAAAGCGATTACAATTAAAAACGCTATTCACTACAAAATGTGATATCCACTGAAAACAAAACATCACGTGAACCTTCAGTGGCATGCGTGGACTGTCTTCTGCTAGTCCGACCTCATCCAAAACAACAGCAGACACAAACGTATCTGGATCTTTATCTTTCTGAAACTCTGCACACTGTCGGAAGGTTCCAACAATACCATCTGGTGTGGATAACGGACTGCATTGAAATGAGACCATCTGGACCTAGAAAGCAATCATTGAAACTTGTGTAAGTATTACTGATATAATTGAGCAGAACCTTGCGTATGGTAAAGTGAACACACAACACCCTTAATGGTTATGATTTATATATTTAGATAGCTAACACGAGTTGACCTAAAGCATGATTATTTTGATGTACAATTATAATGCATACATAGATTTAAGTGCTAAGATCTGCTAACACAGATACACAAATATCCCAAACATCAGTCATCATTTACATGACTGGTCTGGCTGTTGGGGGGTGGGGGGGGAGGATGATGAGGGACGACACAGAGATCCAGGGCCAGTCAGCTCTTTAATGGGCTACTGAGAGTAATTCTTCCATGGGGAAGGGACGTCCACTGTTTCAAATTATCCATCCAGCTGTTCTTCTGACGGCCTCCAAAGACGACCTCTCTCTAGCGTGCCCTGGAACACAGTCTTGAACAGATCGTTTGGTCTGGTGACGTGTCCAGACCGAGATTTTGTAATTGACAGTTGCAAAGAGGGGCTCACCGACAAGTGTTGCAATATGTTCCGGACGTACGCGTTGGTATTGTGCCCCATGTACAAGATGCGAAGCAGTCTACGGAACGCTTGTATTCAATTGTTTTTATACTGTGCTTTGTGCCCGCGTGAAGGTCACGAAGCCGAACAATAAGATGGAGACTATGATGGACTTATACAGCCTGTACTTGGAGGGGAAACTGATGGAGCTACTTTCTTGATGTAGGAACAAAATGAAATGACGTGCATAATGTCCATATTGCCATCTATCCATGTTGCAAGTTTCATGAAAAAATATTAAGAACTTTTAAAGTTATCGCAGGATCCCAAAAAGTGTGACAGACTCACAGACAGACTCACAGACGCACAAAGCGCAAACCATAAGTCCCCTCCGGTGAAACAAGTAGGGGACAAAAATGGTTACTCTCAAGAACTTGAAGCTGGTACCTTCTTCCAGCTTCTCGCCATTCATGGTGCTTTTCAACATGATCTTTAACTTCTCCATGCAAATATTTACCCCATATGCTCCTGCCCTTTCATAGAGTCTGTTGGTGAGCTCTTGGAGTTCACTGCTGTTGCCCTCATGAGGTCGATGTCATCAGCGAATCTAATGTTAGAGATGGGTCTTCCACCGATGGGAATAGACATGTGGTGGTCTTGGAATGGCTCCTGCATTATCTACTCAAGGAAGATGTAAAACGGGACAGGGAGGAGCAGTCATCCCGGAAGGACGCCCACTGATGTCCTTAAGAAGTCTCAATTCTGTCCATTGAGAAGTACAGTGCTACTGACGTTTCAATTAAGTTCTTGGATTATTTGCACCAGCCCTTCTTCAATATTGAATCCCCTAATAACCTTCCTTAGACCATCATGCCACTTGTGATCAAAAGCTTTCTTAAAGTCAATGAAGTGTGGTACTCTCGCTCAGGAGGTTCCCGTTGGCGTTTGCTATTGCGCTGTCTTTGGGCTGACTGGTCTTCGCGAGGATGTTAAGGGTACTGTAGTCCGCTCATACCGATGCTTGTGGTCATCTCATTGTCATGAGAACACATTACTCCTCAATCAACTCTGCCCTTTACTTACACATTTCCCAAACGTCTGATTAATGTTAAGCCATACATGTATATGAACATACCTGTTTTAGATGTTTAAAGAGCTGGTGTCGGGCACTATTTCCCTGCATAGCATCGGCGACTATGGTCTTTGCAAGGGACTTCGAGCTTCCGGGTTTTCCCACAAGAAACAAAGGTATTCGCAACTCGATGCACACAACCATCATAAAGACGTTCTCTTTTAAGGCCGTGTTGCGGGCGATGTTATCGTCTAGTTTCACGTTGTCCAGGAATACGTCTTGGCAACTTAAATTACATTTATGACAACAATTAAAGGATATAACACTGTGATAACAATCCCTTGTTTCAAAACAAATAAAAGTGATTGCAACAGTTATTTTCAAATTCAGTTTAAATTGTACAATAGGATTTTTTCATCTTTTGTTTACAACTGATTATGTTGTTAATTTTAGGTTGATACTATGCAAAAGTTGTAATCCTCTCCTTAACGCAGCTAAATTTAAGTATATGTACTAACAGTGTATTCAATTTTTGTTTTATTTTTTTTAAAGCTGATTTTATAATTTGCATATGTTCAACGTATTCAGTGTAGCTTGATTACATTGGAAGCCCGAGGATTATTGAAACACTTCTCCATCTCTTGGGTAAAACCAGTCCTTAGTGTCATAAGAGGTCTTGTGAATACTTTCGAATTGAGATAAACCCCAAACCTCCTGATCGCTATGCATATCTTATACGCCACAACCACCTTGTAGTTTGCATAAATTGTGTCATTAGGGCTTTCATTTAATGTTGAATCAACCAGATATTGAACACAGCTATTACCATTCTATTTCGTCCAATATTTGTTCGGCACCGTTTGGCAAAGGGCATGGTTCTCTAAATTCAGCTGCAACTGTTCTTCTATATGCACTTCTTGTTTTTAAACAAGCGTGATAACACACGCCGATTGCAAGAACCAGGCATCGCGTCAAATCATCAAGTTTCTAAAGTCCAACACAAAAATTCATAGTCACACCTTGACAACAACTTAGCAAATCATACTTTATACAAGTATCTAAAATAATAAAAATGGAAGGTGGATAGGCTTATTAACTTTGCTTTTATAATGAAATAATTATTCATATCATCATCAGATTGATGAATGTACCCCGGTATTTTAGTTTGTTTCATTATTGTCGGATTTCAAATTATGCAACCCCTCACCCCTCAAAAGGTATAAGTTATAAATTTTTTATATAAATATGTGTGGGGGGAATCAGATTCGTAATGTAACAAGAGCTTCGCGGTCGGAGACATTTACACAGGATTTTTTAAAACAAATCTGACCATAAGAGTTAAGCTTATCATATAAATGTGACTTTGACACTTTAATAAGTTTTTAGTTGCCACATAATTATACAATCCTGCTAAATCATCATTATAATAAATGGGTTGATAATATTATATTATTATAACTAGGGGTCATCTACTGTCCAAGGCAAATGCACATGTGAAGTATCAAGCCAATCGGTTGATTCGTTGACAAGTTATTGATCGGAAACGATTTTCACACTTATTGTGACAGTAACCTTGACCTTTGACCTAGTGACCCCAATTTGAGTATGGATCTGCTGTCGAAAGACAATACACATTGGAAGTATCAAGCCAATCGGTCGATTTGTTGGCTAGTTACTGATCAGAAACAATGTTCACACTTATTGTAACCGTGATCTTGACCTTTGACCTAGTGACATGTGAAGTATCAATCCAATCAGTCAATTTGATGATGAGTTATTGATCGGAAACGAACTGGTCTACCGACAGACAAACCAACCGACATCCAGCAAAACAATATACCCCCTCTTCTTTGAATGAGGGAATAAAAATGTACCCATTCAATTCTTGATAAATACTTCACATACAATCAATAATATATCTATTCATATTTCATCACTTAGAATAACAAGAGCACCGCATAACGGGTGCCAACGCTCGGCTGCAAAAGCTTGTTAGATTTTTTTTTTTTTAGAGGTCACAGTGACCTTGACCTATGACCTAGTGACCCAAAATTGGCTGTGGCGTGTAGAACTCATCAAGGTGCATCTACTTATGAAGTTTCAAAGTTGTAGGTGGAAGCACTTTAATTTTAGAGGCAATGTTTAGGTTTTAGCACGAAGCCTACGGCGAACGGCAAGCTGGCTATGACAATACCTCGGGTTTTCTCCGAAAACACCCAAGCTAAAAATGGGTGTGGCGTGTAGAAATGAGGAAGGTGAATGTACATAAAAAGTTTAAAAGTTGTAGGTGGAAGCACTTTTATTGTAGAGGCTATGTTAAAGTTTTATATTAGAGGTCACAGCGACCTTGACCTTTGACCTAGTGACCCAAAAATGGGTGTGGCGTGTAGAACTCATCAAGGTGCATGTACATATGAAGTTTCAAAGTTGAAGGTGGAAGCACTTTGATTTAAGAGCGAATGTAAAGGTTTATGTTAAAGTTTTATATTAGAGGTCACAGTGACCTTGACCTTTGACCTAGTGACCCAAAAATGGGTGTGGCATGTAGAACTGCATCTACATATGAAGTTTCAAAGTTGTAGGTGGAAGCACTTTGATTTTAGAGCCAATGTTAAGGTTTTAGCACGACGCCTATCGCGGACGGCTGACGGCGGACGATGAGCTGGCAGTGACAATACCTCGGGTTTTCTCCGAAAACAGCCGAGCTAAAAATGTAAATGAAAAATGGTGGTAAACATATGTACATTGATTTCAATATCATCATCTTCGTCCGTTTCATCATTCTCTTCTATCATGTCATCCATAGCGTTAAACAGGAATCGGTTGGTATTTGCCTGTTCATAAAACCATGCCATGACTATCAGCACCCGCTCTGCGTCCCTCAATGATACAAAACTGCATTCATCCTAAAAAAACAATAATGTTCATAGTGTGTACATGTATCATTTCAATTAAAATATAGTGTTTCTACCACTACCATCGAATAATTAATATTATGATGATACAACAAATTAAGACAAAAAAGAGACACAACTTTATTTTATGGTATTGCGTTACATAGCATATCTTTAAATATGCGAAAACCTATATGGAACTTTTAAACTGGAATTTTGTTTCTAAAAAAGAAACAAGAGGAAATTCATTTGCCACTATTTAAAAACAAACACTTTGCAGAAATACACAAAAGTGAATTCGGAACATAAACATTAAATAGGGTAATTCTGTGTGACGCAGACTACGATGTACATGAATGTTTAAAGATAGGTAACTCCATTATTATTATCTGTCAACCAACATATTTCACTAGTTATTTGTTAAACAAAAGATCAATCATAAAGTATATATCAAGTTTAGTTATTGTCTAATGATTTTTCATGAAAGATGTGCCTTTGAAGTTAAAGGTGCACAAACTTATAGGTTTAGAGGCGATACATGCAAAAGGTAACACAATAATTTATAAACATAAAATTAGACCTAATATTAATGGTTGTGAACACATCTTAACAATAAACATCATTTATCACATTTTCTAACACCTAATAACATCGAGAAGAATTGAATACTAGTTCCGTACTTGTTATACACCTACACGTTGTAACAAAAGTGTACAGTCATTACTATTTGAAGATATTTGTAAATAAATACCTTCTGATCCCGCATGTATTTCTGTGACGTTGCAAGAACACTGCTAACAACTTCCACAAGACCAGGTTTATTTGGCAGGCGTTGTTCAAACACCTATTTAAAACACATATGTATTATACGAACAATCTTAATTTACGAACATATACAGTCTGATAATAATTTCGAACAAGAGCTGTCTCCATATGCCCCCAAAAAATGCTTTTCCGAAACCTAAACGCAGATTTTGAAACCTCAACGCGGACCCTAAGCTCAAGGTTTACGGGGGTCAAAAGTTTTGTGCGTAAGGAAAGGCCTTTTCCGTTTACACATGCATGCCAAATATGAAGGTTACATCTGAAGCGACATTGAAGTTATGAGCATTTTTCGAAACCTTAACGCAAAAGTGGGACTGACAGACGGACAAACAGACAGACGGACAGTGCGATGACTATATCCCCACCTTCGGGGGCGTACAAATTAATCCCCACACATTCTCAACAATGTATTTGGAAGCAAAATGCAACATATGAAAGAAAAAACATATACAATCTTACTGCTCTTTTAACCATCTGGCATATGTACAATTTCTCAACGTCAGTGTTCAGCTGTCCAAAATCCCACACAAGTGGTAGCAAACTTTGTGGAAGTGGTTGGACTCTGTAAACCTGTGAGGAAAGGATAGTTATTAGAAAACAACAGCTTTAATCCTTTTTTAACTGTCTGATAAAAGAATCAATTCACAATCCAAAATATGGTTCAATTTCCCCAAACGGTAGCAGATATCCCTAATAATAGTTGACAAATACAAATAGGAACTAGATTACCGTCAAATCTTGGCAAACCGACCTCTGACAAACAGAAAGATGGAGCAATCTATATTCATTGAAAATTTAATGAATGTGCAGTATGATTAATTAATTCTAAAAGACTAAACACAAAATGCTAGAGTGAAAAGGCATATCTGACATATAGAAGTTAGAATGCGCCAATAAAATGTCAACTGTCTCTGCATGTATTTAAGCATTTTACATGTCTTGAACGAGCCTCTTAATGAAGATTTTGTGCTTAAATAAATTACCAAATATAATCCACTTGATTGATATCATTTATTTACCAGACGTCTCATTGGCACTCGTCCAAGTCTATCTGTTGTTTCGTCTGCGTCAACATGGTAACCCAGACCGGCTTGCTCTAGCTTCTTAATCAGCTCTTCTGGGTGTCTATACGGAATCAAATACAATTAGCGTATTTTATGAGTGTATTCCGTTTCAAACACAGACATTATAAGTATATTCTCTTACACAAATCTGTGACATGAACCACTGGCGCTCATGACAGTTTAAAATGAATTAAAATTATATTGTAAAGCATAAGGCTTTAATAGTTCAAAGCTAAAATGCGGCTAAGCAAAAAGCACATGTTCACAACTTTGAGCAAACACTCAGTACAATGTGTCTTACTTTCTGTATGGGTTACATGCAGCAATCATTTTTAAGTTCTGGCACAATTTCAGAGGTTCTCCACAAATGGACTTGTCGCACATGATTTCTTTTATTATTCCAATTGCCTCAGTAGTGTTGGCTTCATCAAAGAACAACACAGTGTACATGTGCACACCGAAGTCCTCCACATTTTTCTTTGCGATTCTTTCTGCCAAATGCACTTTTCTTTTGATATCATCTTTCGTTGTTCCACCATGCACCTGGATTAAATGAACAATATGATAACGTATTTATTGAAGATAAAAGGATGACAAACACGATTTAGGTATGTGTATATTAACCTTTACATATTATTTTGTAGCTAATTCCCACAATTTGTGAATGATTACACCTTAATCTACCTTAATGTTTATCTAAAACATTTAACCCCTCTTACATGACCAGTGTTCACCCAATGGTATACTTTTAACAATCTTTCTCAAAGATAACTAAAGAAAACTACATTCCACACTTGCAAACTTAGAACCTCTGGGCACTATGTTTTCAGGATGAGATTTGTTTTCACTTTTTAAATTTATTGTAAGAACATGTAAACTTCATATGCAAATATAGCTACATTTATATAAACAAGTGTTCTGCGGTTGGAAACATATGCCCCTCCAAACAGGGATTTGAACAAGTGACCCCAATTTCAATAGGGGTCATCTAATGTCCAAGGCCAATACGCATGTCAAGTATCAAGCCAATCGGTCATTTCGTAAATGAGTTATTGATCGGAAACAATTTTCATACTTATTGTGACTGTGACATAGACATTTAACCTAGCGAACCCAATTTAGATAGGGGCCATCTACTGTCCAAGGCCAATGTGCATGGAAAGTATCAAGCCAATCGGTCGATTCCTTGACGAATTATTGATCAGAAACGCTTTTACCACTCATTGTGCAAGTGACCATGACCTTTGACCTAGTGACCACAATTTCAATAGGGATCATCTACTGTCCAATGCCAATGTTCATATGAAGTATCAAGCCAATTGGTGAATCAGTGGACGAGTTTTGATTGGTAACGATTTCAAATTTAGTGTGTAACAGTGACCTTGACCTTTGACCTAGTGGCCCCAATTTCAATAGGGGTCATTTACTGTCCAAGGTTGATGCATATGTGAAGTATCAAGCCAATCTTTGAATCAGTTGATAAGTTATTGATCGGAAACAGTTTTCACACTTAGTGTTATAGCGACCTTGACCTTTGACCTAGTGACCCCAATTTCAAAAGGGTTCATCTACTGTCCAGGGCTAATGCACATGTGAAGTATCAAGCAAATCGGTCAATTCATTGACGATATTATTGATCAGAAACCACTTAGTGTGATAGTGACCTTGACCTTTGACCTAAATCTCAATAGGGGCCATCTACTGTCCAAAGCCAATGCACATGTAAAAAATCAAGCCAATAGGTCCATTCATAAATGAGTTATTGATCGGAAAGGATTTTCATACTTAGTGTGATAGTGACCTTGACCTTAGTGATCCTCATTTCAATAGTGGTCATCTACTGTCCAAGACCAATGCACATGTGAAGTATCAAGCCAATCGGTCAATTCGTTGACGAGTTATTGTTCAGAAACGATATTCACACTAAGTGTGATAGTGACCTTGACCTTTGACCTAGTGACCCCATTTTCAATAGGGGTCATCCACTGTCCAAGGCCAATGAACTTAGGCAGTATCAAGCCAATCAGTCAATTCTTTGACAAGTTATTGATCGGAAATGATTGAACTGGTCTACTGACATTCAGATTGGTCTATCAACAGACAGCCAACAAAGAATATACACCTTCTTCTTCGAAGAGGGGAATAACAATCATTTAAAACAAGAGCACCGCCTTGGGGGTGCAGACCGCTCATCTATTTGTCTTTTTAAAGGTGAAGGGACCTATCTCAATTTCAATCACAAAGGAGGGAGGGGTGGAGTGGAGAGGGGTGTATAGTGTGGGGGTGTGGTCATTTATTACATTATCTTCCAAAAATGCAAAAAAAAAAATATTATTTTTTTTTTGGGGGGGGGATTCTTGGGTGGGATGGTTGGACGGTATTTCAAAAATTAAATAATAACAAGCAGATGTGTTCGTCAGAAACACAATGCCCCCTATTGTGCCGCTTTGAAAAAAGAAAAAAGTTTGTTTTTTTTACCTTTGACCTTGAAGGATGACCTTGACCTTGAACTTCCACCACTCAAAATGTGCAGCTTCATGAGAACGCCGCTTTGATTTTTTATTTATTTATTTATTTTTTTTGACCGGGGGGGGGGGGGGGGGGGGGGGGCGTGGTTTGGGTGGAGTCTATTGTGGTATGTCAGGTAAGAGTTGTTTTGTCAAAGTATCAATCAAATCTAATCATAAATAAAGAAGTTATGGCCATTTTAGCAAAATTTAATAATTTGACCTTGAGAGTCAAGGTCATTCAAAGGTCAAGGTAAAATTCAACTTGCCAGGTACAGTACCCTCATGATAGCATGAAAGTATTTGAAGTTTGAAAGCAATAGCCTTGATACTTTAGAAGAAAAGTGGATCTAAACACAAAATTTAACCATATATTCAATATTATATTTTATTTTTGATAAGTAAAAAAAGGGCCATAATTCCGTAAAAATGACAACCAGAGTTATGCAACTTGTCCTTTACTGTCCTCTTATGATAGTTTGCGAGTGTTCCAAGTATGAAAGCAATATCTATGCTTCTTTAGGGGTAAAGTGGACCAAAACACAAAACTTAGCCAAATTTTCAATTTTCTAAGTATAAAGGGCCCATAATTCCGTCAAAATGCCAGTCAGAGTTACATAACTTTGCCTGCACAGTCCCCTTATGATAGTTAGTAAGTGTTGCAAGTATAAAAGCAACAGCTTTGATACTTTAGGAATAAAGTGGACCTAAACCCAAAACTTAACAAAATTTTCAATTTTCTAAGTATATAAAGAGCCCATAATTCCGTCAAAATGCCAGTCAGAGTTACATAACTTTGCCTGCACAGTCCCCTTATGATTGTTAGTAAGTGTTGCAAGTATGAAAGCAATAGCTTTGATACTTTAGGAATAAAGTGGACCTAAACACAAAACTTAACCAAATTTTCAATTTTCTAAGTATAAAAAGGGCACATAATTCTGTCAAAATGCCAGTCAGAGTTACATAACTTTGCCTGCACAGTCCCCTTATGATAGTTAGTAAGTGTTGCAAGTATGAAAGCAATAGCTTTGATAAGGAATAAAATGGACCTAAACACAAAACTTAACCAAAATTTTCTATTCACATAATTATGTCAAAATGCACTTCAGAGTTATCTTACTTTGCCTGCCCAGTCCCCTCATGATAGTAATTAAGTGTACCAAGTTTGAATGCAATAGCATTGATACTTTATGAGAAAAGTGGACCTAAACGCAAAACTTAACCGGAAGCCGACGCCAACGCCAAGGTGTTGACAATAGCTCATATTTTCTCAAAAAATAGATGAGCTAACAACTGTCACCCAATAATCATTTATGTAAGTTTTTGTGAAATCTGCAAAGCAGTTAAAAATAGGAGTGTTTTTGGGATAAAAAGTTCATTACCGAGACTCAAACGATGGCTGACTTGCGATAATAAATATTGACAAGGAGCACTTTTTTATGTGCTTAGGATGAGCTTAATACTAGTCCCTAACGTAAAATGTTTTTTGCATAATCTTCTTGAACTTTTTGTTCATTGTATCAATAAGCATGAAACTCAGTTTTTCTTACCTTCATGAGTATCATGTTTTTGACCTCAACCCCCGGAGGACACTGCAGGGCACACATGAACTTGACTAGCCTCGTTTTACCACATCCAGTTTCACCCATTACTATGACAGGAATATCACACCTGAAACATTATACTTAGGTTGCTTGGCAAAACAACTAATTTTGTACATTGTATATCATTACAGTTTGCTATTAATATACCAAGATGACAGTAGATAAAGGAAATCAACTATTGGTTAGCAAATTATACTTCTGTTCATTTACTTTTTATGATACCACAAGGATACGTAAACCAATCAATAGGTATTTTTCGAAATAAACTTATAGGCAAACCTGTGGTTGTTTGTCTTAGAGACAGCAGAAAATTGATTGGAATATGCAGCCATGTTATTATCTTTTCAACTAAACGTATAAATCCACAATAGGTTGAATAAGTTATTGACAGTTATTTCCCTTCAAATCATATCACAGTCACAACAAAAATGAACTTTCTATGCTTTTAATAAATTAATTAATTATATATATATTATGTAGATGTATATAACTTATTTTGTTTAAGTATAAGAAATGACCAACCGGAATCTCATATAGATTGCCATGATTTTCTTCACATTGTCTGTTGTAAGTTCATAGGTACTGTCTGTATCATGTTCGAACTCTATGCCCATAATGTTGCACAATTTCGGTATCTTCTTGTCTCTGCAAACATACAAATTGTGTTGGTATGATCTCACATTCAACACATGCAGTGACATAGATATAATTAAACAAAGGACGTTCCTAATTAAAATGGATTCAAAAATAGGTACAAACATAGATTTTTAATGTGAGTTTGCTTCCAATCTTTTGTATGAAAAGGCAGCGCCTAAAATACATGTATATTTGTTACCTTAATAGAACGTTGTTTTTCTCTAGGCAACATATATAATTGACACAAAAAATCAACATATGTACGCGTAAATAAAATCTATTCATAACATAAAGTGTTTCTTTTTCATTTTACCAACATTTCGTGTATGTTTCCTTTCAGGTTACTCCTCATTTTGACAAACATTTATAAGAAAAGACCACAAATATATACTGAAATATAATCGCTGTTTTGAGAACGAAGAGATCACTTTATAACTACAACCATACATACATTAAACAAAACTCAGAGCTTAAATTAACTGAACACACCTTTGAAGACCGTCAAAGTTCTCTTGCAATGGTGCATGATTCCTCACCAATGCATCATACAAATTTTGCGCCATGATCCCTTGCTCCAATAACTGACCAGTCTGCTGATCTGTTAAATTCCCCGTTGCTCTTTCAATAAAAAATCCCAAGAAAGTGAAAGTGCAACGATCTGAGTTGAAAAACAGGTAGGGGTGGGGACTGAAAATGAAAAATAAAACAATATTGGTACATGTAAGAAGTAATAACATTTATTTCCACATAACATGTACATTGTTGAAAATAAACTTTGTAAAAGAGCTAAATAACATTGAAAGAAGAAATACATTACTTTTAAAACATTGCACACAAAATGGCAATTTAAAATTTTGCTAGCATTTGCAGAAAGCTTACACGTTTAATACATGCTGTGGGCTGTCCAAAAAGTTCATTAAAAGGCACTGATAAAATTATAAACATAAACCTATTGAGATGAAATCTTTAAAACTAGAATCAGACAGTTTTAATAGTAGGACCACCGTTTTAGCTCAGAAACTTAACAAAAACTGAATTGTAACAATAAATGCGTAACCATGAGAAAATGAATTTCTCCTAACCTGCTTTCCCAAGTTCGTCTCAATGATAAGCGATTCAAGACAGTATCGTCATCTTCCTCTTCTTCCTCATTCATGTCATCTAATGGTGCACAACCCGGCGATTCCTCGCTAATCTTTAGCGACCGTGTTGAAAAGTCCTACGTTGAAGCAAGTTTTGTGAAATGTTGATCACAAAACAAAATGTATAAATATAGGACCGTTGTAAAATATTACATTAGTATTAAAACTGATTTGACAAAATATAATTGTGCTTACATATAGACAAGAACAAGACAGTATAATATAGTAAACAGTTTCATGCAAATCAATTAAACAGACACACTTATTAAAACCCCAAGAAGGTATCGAACATAAGTTTTGGATGTTATATGATGAACTGGCAGCACACTACATTTTACAGAAGTTTTAGTACGAATAAAAGTGTAACAAGCAAATTCGTTGAATTGATATCCCCCCCCAATATGCTTCTGAACACAAAAATGTTATATTTGACACAAACAAGAGATGTGTTCGTCAGAAACACAATGCCCCCTATTGTGCCGCTTTGATTTTTTATTTTTGACCTTTGACCTTGAAGGATGACCTTGACCTTGAACTTCCACCACACAAAATGTGCAGCTTCATGAGGACGCCACTTTGATTTATTTTTTTTACCTTTGACCTTAAGGATGACCTTGACCTTGAACTTCCACCACTCAAAATGTGCAGCTTCATGAGATACACATGCATGCCAAATATCAAGTTGCTATCTTCAATATTGAAAAAGTTATGGCCAATGTTAAAGTTTTCAGACGGACAGACGCCATATATTTGACATTTGACCTTGAAGGATGACCTTCACCTTCACCTTTCACCACTCAAAATGTTCAGCTCCATGAGATACACATGCATGCCAAATATCAAGTTGCTATCTTCAATAATGAAAAAGTTATGGCCAATGTAAAAGTTTTTGGACGGACAGACAGACACCATAAATTAGACATTTGACCTGAAAGGATGACCTTGACCTTCACCTTTCATCACTCAAAATGTGCAGCTCTGTGAGATGCACATGCATGCCAAATATCAAGTTGCTATCTTCAATATTGAACAAGATGCGTTTGTGAAACACAATGTCCCCCTATATGACGTTTGACTTTGAAGGATGACCTTGACCTTGTGAAGGATGACCTTGACCTTTCACCACTCAAAATGTGCAGCTCCATGAGATACACATGCATGCCAAATATCAAGTTGCTATCTTCAATATTGCAAAAGTATTCATAAAATAAGCGATTTGGGCCACATATATTTGACCTCTGACCTTGAAGGATGACCTTGACCTTGACCTTTCACCACTCAAAATGTGCAGCTCCATGAGATGCACATGCATGCCATTTATCAAGTTGCTATCTTCAATATTGCAAAAGTATTTATAAACTAAGCAATATGGGCACATATATTTGACCTCTGACCTTAAAGGATGACCTTGACCTTGACCTTTCACCACTCAAAATGTGCAGCTCCATGAGATACACATGCATGCCAAATATCAAGTTGCTATCTTCAATATTGCAAAAGTATTCATAAAATGAGCGATTTTGGCCATATATATTTGACCTCTGACCTTGAAGGATGACCTTGACCTTTCACCACTCAAAATGTGCAGCTTCATGAGATACACATGCATGCCAAATATGAAGTTGCTATCTTCAATATAGCAAAAGTTATTGCAAAATGTTAAAGTTGGCGCAA
>NC_068366.1:49315254-49340254 GCF_020536995.1 Dreissena polymorpha | reverse complement strand
GTAACAAGTGCTGTTGCATATGTCAATAAGATATTAAACAAATACTTGCAGCAGAGGTATTTTGAATCAACTTAAAACACAGTTGAAATGCAACTGTTTGTTCAGACGTCAGCTTAATATCATATTTAGTAAAAGACAAAGCATATTCATACCGTAATAAAACCTGCAAGCACGATTTGGGATCCCCTTCAGGATTGTTAGGGTTAACATCACTCATGTTTCTAACAGTGTCCAGCCGTTGCAGATATTGGAATGTTCGCTGGAACACCGGACTTCTGAATTGCTTCTCGTCAAAAAGCTGGTCTGTCATCTTGTAGTCTTATTGTAAAATAAGTATACAATCCAAAGCAACAAGGCAATTATTTTTTGTAAAGAATGCTGCCTATGTAGTCTGCATTGACCAAATGTCCCAGGGATATGGCAAGTTTCAAATCCAGGGAAATTATTTGAACAAACTATGTCGATATAAAATGTCTAGGCCTTGGGGTTTCAGATAAAAAAAAATTCTATTATTGCCTTGTTTATTTATTTTAAATTTATGAATACAGGCGATTGAAGCCTTTACAAAAATTTCAGGATTTCCCATATTTGCAGTTAACGGTAGATCATATGTCATGTTCAGATATATTAAACAAAAATAAAAATTCATATTTAACCATAATTAAGAATGCATACATTATAAAACAGTAGCAAATTTATATCTAAAACTATGTTCCTTAATAACACAACTGTTTGCATCAAACCAATCTATGTGTATCATACCTGTTGGTTTCACGCCAGAATATACACCGAAACTCTCTTCTGGTGATCTACATGTCACATCAGGTAATATGTCGAACATCGGATGTGCATACTGCATCTCCTTATATTTAGATAACATAATACATTGACGAGATTCTAGTTTGCAGTTACAGATTAAGTTTTTTTTTGTTTAGTACAAAAGTATATAACAGAGCATGGTTCCATAATATGTTCAATTTATTTCATTTTAGTCAAACAACCTTAGACAAAATTATGATGAACAAACAACGTTTTTATCATTATAACAGCCTTCAGTCAGAATGACAAGTAACCCACTCACTACTTTTACGCAAAAAGTAAGTGATGCATATGTAATATCTGACACAGAAAGCCATGTACGCATTTGTGGTATCGGACACTTAGATAATATAGAATTAAACTATTCATATCCCGGACTCAGTTCACTGTTAGAAAACAAATTAACAAAGTACTTATGCAAACAAAGCTGACTCATCCGATTTCCTTTCAAACTCACATACCATGTCAACCTTATTTCAATAAAACTACCATTTATGGATAAAACTGCATTGTTTGACCAATTAAAGTCCTAATGGCTTGTATATGATAACAATTGCAATCATGTCTTGCAGAAACAAAATAAACAAGACAATTGTCAATCAATATGGTCCCCTACCGGTGAAACTCCATCATTTTCAGCAATATTTCTTGTCTTTTTGTTGCCATAGCAACCAGAATTCTTGACGTAGGAACAAAATGAAAAGATGTGCATAATCTCCATATTGCCATCTATCCATGCCTCAAGTTTCATTAAAAAAAATATTTAGAACTTTTAAAGTTATCGCAGTATCCACCATTTTCATCAATATTTCTAGTCAATTTGTTACCACAGCAACCAGAATTCTTGACGTAGGAACAAAATGAAATTACAAGCATAATCTCCATATTGCCATCTGTCCATGTTTCAAGTTTCATGAACAAATATGAAGAACTTTGAAAGTTATCGCAGGATCCAGAAAAGTGTGACAGACAGACTCACAGACTAACAGACACACAGAGCGCAAACCACAAGTCCCATCCGGTTTCACCGGTAGGGGACAATAATCCAGATTCCGAACTTGATTGTAATGTTTGACATTAACATGGCTTAAATTATGATTCTGAACTAAGAATGCGAGGATCATGACTGTAACAAATCTATTCGCAAGGAAAAGAATCTACATAAATGTAACCAGTTTTGTAACAAATAATCATGTTTCAGTGGACAGTTACAGAAAGTCCTCCTTTGTACATTTAAGTTCTAAACAAAAGCTGTGTTCGTGAAACACAATGCCCCCTACTGCACCGCTTTGAAGCCAAATATTTTACCTTTGACCTTGAAGGATGACCTTGACCTTTCACCACTCAAAATGTGCAGCTCCATGAGATCCGCATGCATGCCAAATATCGAGTTTCTATCTTTAATATTGCAAAATTTAACCGTTGACCTTGAAAGATGACCTTGACCTTTCACCACTCAAAATGTGCAGCTCCATGAGATACACATGCATGCCAAATATCAAGTTGCTATCTTCAATATTGCAAAAATGTTACCTTTGACCTTGCAGGATGACCTTGACTTTGAATGTGCAACTCCATGTGATACACATGCATGCCAAATATTGAGTTGATATCTTCAATATTGCAAAATTTGACCTTTGACCTTGACCTTAAAAGATGACCTTGACCTTTCACCACTCAAAATGTGCAGCTCCATGAGATACCCATGCATGCCAAATATCGAGTAGCTATCTTCAATTTTGCAAAATTTGACCTTTGACCTTAATATTGAAGGATGACCTTGACCTTTCACAACTCAAAATGTGCAGCTCCATGAGATACACATGCATGCCAAATATCAAGTTACTATCTTCAATATTGCAAAATTTGAACTTTGACCTTGACCTTTCACCTTGAAGGATGACCTTGACCTTAACCTTTCACCACTCAAAATGTGCAGCTCCTTGAGATACACATGCATGCCAAATATCAAGTTGCTTTCTTCAGTATTGCAAAAGTTATGGGCAATGTTTAAGTTTTCGGACAGACGGACGAACAGACAGACGGACGAACAGACAGACTGACTGACTTAACAGACAGATGGACAGTTCAAAAACTATATGCCACCCTTCAGGGGCATAAAAAAGTTATGGCGTAAGTTAAAGTTTTCGGACAGACAGACAGATGCCGTATATTTGACCTTTGACCTTGAAGGATGACCTTGACCTTCCACCTTTCAAAATGTGCAGCTCCATGAGATACACATGCATGCCAAATATCAAGTTGCTATCTTCAATATTGAAAAAGTAATGGCCAATGTTAAAGTTTTCGAACGGACAGACAGACGCCATATATTTGACATTTGACCTTGAAGGATGACCTTGACCATCACCTTTCACTACTCAAAATGTGCAGCTTCATGAGATACACATGCATGCAAAATATCAAGTTGCTATCTTCAATATTGAAAAATTTATGGCCAATGTTACAGTTTTCGGACGGACGGACAGACACCATATATTTGACATTTGACCTTGAAGGATGACCTTGACCATCACCTTTCACTACTCAAAATGTGCAGCTTCATGAGATACACATGCATGCAAAATATCAAGTTGCTATCTTCAATATTGAAAAATTTATGGCCAATGTTAAAGTTTTCGGACGGACGGACAGACGCCATATATTTGACATTTGACCTTGAAGGATTACCTTGACCTTGACCTTTCACCACTCAAAATGTTCAGCTCCTTGAGATACACATGCATGCCAAATATCAAGTTGCTATCTTGAATATTGAAAAAGTTATGGCCAATGTTAAAGTTTTGGGACGGACAGTCAGACGCCATATATTTGACATTTGACCTTGAAGGATGACCTTGACCTTCACCTTTCACCACTTAAACTGTGCAGCTCCATGAGATGCACATGTATGCCAAATATCAAGTTGCTATGTTCAATAATGAAAAAGTTATGGCCATTAAAGTTTTCGGACGGACAGACAGACTGACACACTGACTGACTGACGGACAGTTCAACTGCTATATGCCATCCTACCGGGAGCATAATAAACAGCTGCGCCATGAGCGCATGATACGCCCGTCGTTCGCCAATGAAGTAGTAAGGTAATAAATAACCCTTTGAATCATTTTTTTACTTCAGTTTATTTGTATTTGAATACATGGTTTATTTTATAAGTACATGAGCATGGAGCGCCGTCTCCTTGACATTCATACCATATCTTTTTTTGAGTATATGTATGCATTTCTTTAGAGGATATGGAGTTGAAGTAAACCTGTTATAGATATTTTGACCAATAATAAAAGAGAAATGTAGATGGGTAAGTGGTAGTGTACAATCGGAATAGAAAAAAGCTCACCTTGTTCAATATTTCAGGGATACTAAAAAAAAAAAAAAAAAATCCATCGAAGGATATTTGAGCTACAGTAGGACATTCAATGAAATCACGAAATTTTGACGAACAAAGACCCATAACTCTGGAACGACAATTCAGAATTCCGTCAAAAACGAAAGGGGATCAGGGTTTATCAATATTAAGATTGTGTTGAAATTTGAAAAAAATCCATCGAAGGATATTTGAGCTACAGTAGGACATTCAATGAAATCACGAAATTTTGACGAACAAAGTCCCATAACTCTGGAACGACAATTCAGAATTCCGTCAAAAACGAAAGGGGATCAGGGTTTATCAATATTAAGATTGTGTTAAAATTTGAAGAAAATCTGTCAAAGGATATTTGACGTAGCGTACGACATTAACAGACGGACGGACGGACGGACAGACGGACGCGGGGTATACCATAATACGTCCCGTCATAGACGGGCGTATAAAAACTGAACCTTATTCTATTACATACATGTTTTTCATGGGAAATTTTCATGATTGGCATTGTTTCGATCAAACACATGTCGTCTACGCTCCTTCTCCATACATAGCCGTTCTTGTCCATCAGGCAGTTCAGGATGAGAAGATTGAACAGAAGGAAGTCTATTCCTTCTTGCACCTATAATTTATATTATGTTACCTAAATTTTAGACAGTCTGGATAGCACACATATAACACATGTTTTAATTTCGAATAGAATGAGGTACGTTTAAATATAAAGGAAAATCGGACGCAAAGTAGAGTTGTGCAGGGATGAATATTGTCAGGTAATTCCTCATTGTTCCATCTTCCATCGTAAATTGAATGACTCTGCCAACTTTAATGATATGCATTTGATATTGACCAAACCGGTAATTACTAAAACTTAGGAATTCAAAAAAGAGGCAAAAAACAAGCAATTTAACTTATTTAGTCCAAATGAACCAAAATGCGCACAGTTTTTAACCTATAGCCATTGTTTGAAAACAAAACTTAATACAAGAATACTATATATGTTCAAAACCAAATACCCCATCTCGACACCATCATTTTCAGATGAGCTTAAACTAGTGACTTTGTGAAGTTGCATAAATTAAGTGTTTAACTTAAGCTTTATTGAAGCATATACAACAAGATGTGTTTGTGAAACACTATGTCCCCATATATCTGACCATTGACCTGGAAGGATGACCTTGACCTTTCACCACTCAAAATGTGCAGCTCAATGAGATACACATGCATGCCAAATATCAAGTTGCCATCTTCAATATTGCAAAAGTGTACATTAAGTGAACGATTTTGACCCATATATTTGACATTTGACCTTGAAGGATGACCTTGACCTTTCACCACTCAAAATGTGCAGCTCCATAAGATACACATGCATGCCAAATATGAAGTAGCTATCTTCAATATTGCAAAAGTTATGGCAAATGTTAAAGTTTGACGCAAACCAACAAACACACCAACAGACAGGGCAAAAACAATATGTCCCCCACTATAGTGGTGGGGGACATAAAAATACACTGAGAAATGTTTTCAATAGATCATCAACATACTAACCTCGTGCGAGATATCGATATGAAATATTCTGGCAATATTTACGCCTGGTATTGGTGAATGTTGAAGTAAGGTCTGAATCACTTGATGAATGTCAATATACTTTTCTTGTAATGGTATGGACACTAGTTTGGTATCCAGGTTCTTCGACTTATTGCCGAATTGAATCTTAAGTGCTTCAGCTCGGCGTTTAACATACAAGCTTTTTCCTACACCTGCCCGGCTGGATTTGACAATACGCGCCGAAGACCTATGAACATAAACACGTGTTAATCATGTATACAAGTTATTTAATGGGCACGAGCCCAAATATAAACCAATTACAAGAGGGCCTGAAAGGCCCAAAGTCGCTCACCTGAGATAAAAAGAAATGACCTGTTCTTTGAAGCCCAAGATATCAATAGAACAAATGTTCTAACCAAGTTTCTTGAAGAATGCACAACAAATGGCCATCTGGCGACCATGTTTTTCAACAGACTGGAACCATTTTTGAACTTGTCCAAGATATTATTGGGACAAATCTTCTGACAAAGTTTCATGAAGATCCAAAAATAAATGTGGCCCAGTGTTAACAAGGCAAATATTCATGACGCACAACGGAAGACAGAAAATGGACAAAAGGTGATCACAAAAGTTCACCATGAGCAAAAAATATTATGCTCATAAAGATTGTTACCATGTGTGAAGATCAGCAAGTGTCAGATTGAACTAAAAATGTGACTAAAAGTATTCACAATGTTTCACTATAAACAACTGTGGTAGTGTGGTCTCGTTCGCTTACACAAGTGAACCGGTCATGAGACGGTTATGAGTTATGTAACTTTGTGAGCACTTTGTTATACGGAAATATTTATCGAGTCTAATTAAAGAACGCTTGTTACCGGTCAGGATGACACCACTGACTGGTTGTAATTCAATTAACTAAAGGCGTCCAGTCAGATACGCCTGAATACACTCAAAGAATTAATCTATAAGTGAAAACCAAAGCAGCTTTAACGAAAATAACTAACTTTTATTTTAAGAACTAAAAAATGAAGAACAATGACAGAGAATTAAGGACAGGTACAAGCCAAGTCTAAAGAATCTAAGCATCGTTAAAAATAAACAAATACAGCAAATAACTTAATGAATATAAAAAGAAGCCTGTTTAAACTTGTACTCTTATATAAAAGAAGGTGTATTTTCTCAAACCGTCATTGTTATGAATATAAGACCGGTTATATTTACCATTTTTATACCTTTTCTGTTCATATTGTATCATATTACAGAAGGGAATTGTAACATTATATACTGTGAACTCATTACAATCCAATATTGAGTAAGGAGATTATTCACACCTATGTCATTCATATCTATGTTTTCAGTAAAATAAACTCATATCTATGTTTTCAGTAAAATATAAATATAAAATGGAAAAGTGATTCCTTTTAAAGTCTCTTTATCAATTAATTAATACTGTTATTTTTCTGTCAGATTCAAATTTTATATTATCATAATCTAAAACTGCAAATATGTATTCTGTTATTGATTATTAATTCATATGTAGCTAAATTGTAATTTACAAATAAAAGGAATTATGACCTGATTACTTTCTTAAGAATATATAGTGAATAATTCCATATTTTGTGCAAGTAGATTATTCTTTAACATGTAATTTGTTTAATTCTCATCAGATTATTTGCAAATAGATAATATCATGATCTTAGAAAATTCAAACACTGAACAGCACATTTCATCTTTCTTATCAGTTATAATCATAACACACAGTGCTGGCTGGTCACAAGCAGATATCAAATTACTCTGCTCCCCGGTGTTTTATTGCCAAGCAATTAATTATGGATTTCTCCCTTCATAAGGTGTTTGGTGAAAATGCTGCCTTTGTCCTATAACTCTGTGGAACTTTTTAGGGGTTTTCTCAAAGATGGCTTATCAGTAATAGTTCCCATTATTAAAGACCTATAGATAACACAGATTGGAAACTTCGCGCCTTATCGGGCTATCTCGAGGCGGGGTCACGTGGTCGAGAAACCGATAAGAACACTTAGGATCAGCAGACGATTTATTCCATGAATCAATCGGAGTAGTCCGGAGATAGCCGGTGTATCACGATTGCGATAAGATAGCGACGCGTCAGTTGCAACGGCTACGATTATCGAGCAAAGTTATGCAAAAATGTTACGGCGCTATAGAAAGGCAGCTGTAACTTGGTCAATAATGATCCGATTTTTATAAAATAAAGTTTCATAGAAACATGAGTAATTATGTTTTTATAAAATCTTGATTTTATTAACCTACTATAAGAATTTATAATGCCGCGATCGTTGAAGAAATAGCGCTAAGAACTTCCAAATCGCGGCGAGAATGCTGTTGAATGGTTTATTTGAAAGGCTTTTGCTGATAAAATATTCGTGTATAATTTGGTATTTCAAACAGTTAAAACCTTATAAAATATTATTATTTCAAAACGGATAGATATATGTGGACACAAAGATCTAGGTCTCTGATTAGAACAACATTACAGTATAATAAATGATATGAACGTTCGATCCAAAAACGGTTTCAGTTAGACTTATTTCAATATTGATTGTGTAGATTTTTTCAATTGTTTAATTCTCTTTTTATTTAGATCTTATTCATGAGTTATAGGTTATTAAAGTTGTGTTTGTAATCCATTTTTTTACTTTTGGTAATTAAATTAAGCTTTCAGTATCGTGGGCTAGGATTTCGCGAAAAGAAAAAAAACAAACATTTCACGCGCGTGTTAATCGTCGGATCAATTAGCGAACTGAAGAAGATGCTTTGTGTGTTTTTTCTTTATTATTGAGAATTAATTAAAAGAAGGGATCCTAACTTCAATTATCAGTTTGCGTTGTTGATTGATTTTAATTGTGTGATCAGTGGCTGCGGCCAGCGAATTATAGTTATCTCACAGCTTTTGTTTGTTTTTTAATAGTAATCTCACAGCTATCTGTTAAAATATGTTTGTATATTAACTTGCATGTGTAACATTGACAGGAAAACTGGTAATACTAATAAAAGAAGATATTAAATGAGAATTTAAACCCATACATTGTACTTTCATCTAGTTTTTTTGGGAGGCGGAAAACTACAACGGGCGAGGCATGGTATGGTATTGCGCAAGGGGGGGTTAGAGGGTTAAGGTTAGGGTTTGGGTTAGTGTTAGGGGTCGGGTTAGGGTTTGGGTTAGCCTAAACCCAACCCTAACCCTAACCCGACCCCTAATCCTAACCCTTACCCTAACCCTTTTTTGGGGTTATCACCCCTGACCATGCCTCGCCCGTTGTAGTTTTCCGCCTCCCAGTTTTTTTATTCATACCAAGATAAACATATTACCCAGAATAAAAATCTTATTTCTTCAATGTGAGGTGAATAATGACGAAGTTTTTACAATGAACCAAAGCACGTTTGACGACATATGTGTATAATAGGGTAAAAAGCTTAAAATTGTACCATCTTTGTACAAAGCCAAAATCCTTTAAAATGAAAATTTTCCTCCAGTTTAGTTAATTCATACCTAGATTAACATATCACCAAGCATAAGAATCTGACTTAATCTATTTGGGATGAAAAATGAAAATGTTTATCAAAAAGAACAAAAACACGTTTGACAGCAATCTTGTACAACAGAAGAAAAGAGCTTAAAATTGTACCAACATTGTATAAGGCCAAATACTTTAAATTGAAACTTTTCTTCTAGTTTGTTTAAATTTATACTTAGATTTACACTTTGCCTAGCATAAAAATCTTACTTTAACGATATGGGATGAGAAATAGAAAAGTTTTTCAAAAAAAAACAAAAACACTTTGGCGACAGGTGTGAAAAATGATTGAATGGAATAACAGTATAAATAGTACAAATTGTACAAAGGCAAAATCCTTTAAAATACCTCATTTTTGTCTACTTTTTATAAATCATACATAGATTAACATCTCACCTAGCATAAAAATCTGATGATTAGGCAAAAAATGTGACTTCTAGAGTGTTCTCAAGCTTTATTTTACTATATAAATATAAGGAAACTGATCCACCCTCTGGCGGCCATGCTTATTTACCGATCCGAACCATTTTCCAACTCAACCGTCATATCCAGAAAACACATGTTCTGACCAAATTTTATGAAGATTGGACCAAAAATGTGACTTCTAGAGTGTTCACATGTTTTCACTATATACATATAGAGAAAACTGCCTCGCCCCCTTGCGGCCATGTTTTTTCACCGATCTGGACCATTTTCGAACTCGTCCGAGATATCAATGAAACCAATGTTTTGACCACGTTTCATGATGATTGGGCAAAAATTGTGACTTCTAGAGTGTTCACAAGGTTTCTCTATAGCCATATACCGGAACCATTTTTAAACTCAACCATTATATCATTTAGACAAACATTTTGACAAAGTTACATGAAGATTGGGCATCAAATGTGACTTCTACAGTGTTCACAAGGTTTTTCTTTTTTTTGACCTAGTGACTTAGTTTTTGACCCAGCATGACCCAGTTTCAAACTCAGTCGAGGTATCAATGGGACAAATGTTCTGACCAAGTTTCATGAAGATCAGACAATAAATGTGGCCTCTGGAGTGTTCACAAGGCAAATGTTGATGACGGACGACGCATGACAGACAAAAGGCGATCATAAAAGCTCACCATGAGCACAGTGTGATGATCTTAAATGCAAAGTTTCTAAATCCAAGATGTCGGTCATGAGTAATTAATTTTACTAAATCCTTAAAATTAGTGTCGATATTGTAAACATTTTGGTATCATACTCAAAAGCTCAAAAGTGAAAATGTGAGTATATTTTTTAGTTCACTAGAATTTTGGAATCTTGTGAATTTTTGTATGAAGGTATTTTTTACATTAAAATGTTTTAAACAAGCGTAACCTGAAAACATTTTGAGTTTTGAACAACAGCACAACATGCTATAAAATATCACTATAATTACAACTGAAGCAGAGCTCCAGATAAAAATTTGGTCAAATTGTTATTTACTCCTTATTTTAAAAATTAATTCTTATTTTACACACTATTAATAACATTATTTCTTAACAATATATTACCAAATAATTGTGTATTCATTGTTTTTGACACATCAACAATTCAACATTTTGGTTTATAGTCTTGAAAAAGCCTGGCTTTCCTGCTCCGTTTTTTGCTTTCCCATAATCGGACAGCTTTTTCTGGCTCAAATACCCCACATCTATCTTGCTCATCTGAATGTTGATCAGCACATTGAGGCTTTCAGCTTTTAGAGAATATCGGTATTTGCTCTTAATTCTATTTTGCACGCTGAACCTGAATGTTTTTAGAGTGCTTTAGATTCATTTACGCAAGAGCTTATAATATAAGTTCATCAATTATTGACGAAACCATGCTGTGGGTATTTAAATCTAATTGAAAGAATGCATGCAGCGTGGACTTTTGACACTGAAATGGCTTTTTTTTTGCCTTCCACGCTTCGATACACCGCTTCGGTCGGCCATTTTGATTTTTTTTATGTAAAGCGGTCACTGACACTGCGGCTTAGGTACTGGCCTTTTGGTCGCCGTTAAAATCATATCAAAACTATATTTAACATTTAATTTTAATTACATTTTGAATAGGTATACATTATATTACTTGTGTATAAAAAATACGATAAGTGTAAATAAAGGTACAATAAACAGTAATGACTCGCCTGCAATACTAGGAGAACAGAATCGAGACCGTTTGGCCTTCCGACCGTTCTTAGTGTGGCTCTTCTCAGCAAACGCTTGAGTGACGTTTACTTAAAGTTGTAGTTTTAATTAAGCGCCTAGACGAGTCAGAACCGGGATGAAATGTTTACCGAACATTATATAATTTGCTACTGGAAGTTTTACGCACGTTCGAACATTTTGAATTCGTGTTTCATTTTTTAAATGAGTAACTTTCCGCAAGATTTTAAATATAAATCGTTATTTAAGAATTTTAATTCGTTTTTACGTCTTTACGCATGTTATCTGGAGCACTGAACTGAAGTTATGAATTCCCTCGGAAAAAACAATGGTAAAACTTATTATTGGAATATGTTTCAAGTTCTATGCATTTTATTATCTGGTACACACAATCAAGTCTTTTTTTTACTCAATAAGCATATTAAATCCCAAAATAACTATGCATCCAAATAAGAACTACATATGTACATACACATTTACAAATTCATTAATTGTCTGGAGTAATGTGTTTCTTCGTCGAGTTTCAGTCCCAAGCTCTCAAACTGTCCCCTTTGAATCAATAACAACTTTGACAAACTTACCTATTAAAGTCAACACTTGAAGCAGACTGTGTTCTGGTTCGGGGAACAATTAACTTTTCTGCAACATATTCTTTCAGAATTGCTGGGCTGACAGTTTGCACCTGCCGAACATACTTGTCCAGAGACGACACAAATGGAGAGCGATATTCATTGTCTGACCCGCATATTACAAACAATCGGTATTTTAAACCTGCAATAAAAGTGGGCTTGCTTTAAAGAATATTAATAATAACAAGAGCTGTCCCAAGACAGCCTTTAACTTTTCTTTTCTTTGACATTGATAGTATAATGTCTGTCTTCTTTCAGTCACCTGTTATAATGACCAAATTGACATATTTGAAGTTGAATATATGTAGTACTATCATAGTATAACTAAAACAAGGGCTGTTTGTAAAACATGCATGCCCCCCATATGGGCTGTCCATTGTAGTCGCAGCCATTGTGTGAGCACGATTTTTGTCACTGTGACCTTGACCTTTGACCTAGTGACCTGAAAATCAATAGGGGTCATCTGCGAGTCACGATCAATGTACCTATGAAGTGTCATGATCCTAGGCAAAAGCGTTCTTGAGTTATCATCCGAAAATCATTTTACTATTTCGGGTCACCGTGACCTTGACCTTTGACCTTGTGACCTCAAAATCAATAGGGGTCATCTGCGAGTCATGATCAATCTACCTATGAAGTTTCATGATCCTAGGCAAAAGCGTTCTTGAGTTTATCATCCGAAAACCATTTTACTATTTCAGGTGACCGTGACCTTGACCTTTGACCTAGTGACCTCAAAAACAATAGGGGTCATCTGCAAGTCATGATCAATCTACCTATGAAGTTTCATGATCCTAGGTGTATGCGTTCTTGAGTTATCATCCGGAAACCATTTTACTATTTCGGGTCACCGTGACCTTGACCTTTGACCTAGTGACCTCAAAGTTGATAGGGGTCATCTGCGAGTCATGATCAATCTACCCATGAAGTTTCATGATCCTAGGCGTATGCATTCTTGAGTTATCATCCGGAAACCATTTTACTATTTCGGGTCACCGTGACCTTGACCTTTGACCTAGTGACCTCAAAATTGATAGGGGTCATCTGCGAGTCATGATCAATCTACCCATGAAGTTTCATGATCCTAGGCGTATGGGTTCTTGAGTTATCATCCGGAAACCATTTTACTATTTCGGGTCACCGTGACCTTGACCTTTGACCTAGTGACCTCAAAATCAATAGGGGTCATCTGCGAGTCATGATCAATCTACCCATGAAGTTTCATGATCCTAAGCGTATGCGTTCTTGAGTTATCATCCGAAAACCATTTTACTATTTCGGGTCACCGTGACCTTGACCTTTGACCTAGTGACCTCAAAATCAATAGGGGTCATCTGCGAGTCATGATCAATCTACCTATTTAGTTTCATGATCCTAGGCGTATGCGTTCTCGAGTTATCATAGGACAACCACCTGGTGGACGGACCGACCGACCGACCTACCGACCGACCGACCGACCGACATGAGCAAAGCAATATACACCCTCTTCTTCGAAGGGGGGCATAAATATAAGCATTTATAAATTAAAACTATAAACGTGAAACTAGATTTTCATTTTTTACCAATGAACTTAGGCGAATACAATTAAATTTACTAACTATTTTCTATCTTTAAGAATGGTGACATTAAATCATCTGGTCCAAAATGAAATCCAAACCTATGTCTTCACTGATGCTTCCTACAAACAAAACAATAGGGCCATGGGCCCTAAGGAGCTCAACTGGGACCAAAAAGGACTAAGCTAATAAAAAGTTGACTTGAGAATACTTAAAGTACTTCATGAAACATAAATATTTAATCTGACCTAATGCCCTGCTTTTTTATCTCGCATGACCCAGTTTCAAACTCGGCCAAGATGAATTAGGACAAATGTTCAGACAAACTTTTATGACGTTTGGAATAACATATCAATTCTAGAGTGTTAACAAGGTTTTACTAAAGCCATGTAAGTTAAACTGCCCCGTCCCCTTGCGGGGTGTTGTCTTTCAACAGACCAGAACAGTTGTTTAAATCGGCCAAAGATCATTACAGCAAATGTTCTTACCAAGTATCAAGAAGATTGCTCTTAAATTTGTAACTTCAAGAGTGTTAATAAGGTTTCAATATAACCATATAAGGAACACTACCGGGCCCCCCAGGCGACCATGTTTTTAACGAACCATAACCATTTTCAAAATAAACCAAGATATCATTAGAAAAAATGTTCTAAGCAAGTTTCATGAATATTGCACTATACTTGTGACTTCTAGAGTGTTAACAAGGTTTCCTTATAGCCGTATACAGAAAATTGTCCCGCCTCATGCTGGCGGCTATGTTGAAAACTGAACCGTTACCATTTTCAAACTCAGCTGAGATATCATTAGAACAAATGTTCTGACAAAATTTCAAAAAGATTGGACTATAAATGTGACTTCTAGAGTGTTAACAAGCTTTTTTTCAGTTATTTGACCTAGTGACCTAGTTTTGAAACTAACATGACCTAGTTTCAAACTCGGCAAAGATATTACTAGGACAAATCTTCTCAACAAGTTTGAGGAAGATCAAACAACAAGTGTCGTCTCTAGAGTGTTAACAAGGCAAATGTTGACAAAAGGCGGTCACAAAAGCTCACAATGAGCACATTGTGCTCATATGAGCTTATACATGTAACAGCACACCTCCCCAATCACATTCAAGTTATTTAATGAAAAATGTTGTGCTTTCATCTTTTTTAGTAACAGTGGCCTTGATTCCATTGACCCCAAATGCAACTCAAAGGACTACATGTTAGCTACCTATAAACACACAGAAACAATACCCCATCCAAACTAAACTTGTTTAAAGGAAACATTTCATCTATTTTAGTGACAGTGACCTTGACTCAACTAGCCCAAAATCACTTTTGGCACTAGATAAAAATAAAAACTTACCTACACAGAAAATTTCAGCACAATTACTCTATCTTAAAGCGAGATTATACGATTTTGTCAAATATTTATGAATTTATATAAAATGTGTAAAAAACTTGTTATACATATATTTCAATATAAATTAAAATAAAAGTTAAGAAGAACATGCGTAGAAAAATGCGAAATAAGCCAGATATTTAATTCTGAAATCGAAAAAGGCTGTACTGAGTCGAATTCGCCAGCATGTATATCATGCATGTACGATGTGAATCTAAATTTAGTTTAACGGTTTATTTTAAATTTCTGCAACAATATATATTTATACGACACAAGAACACTAATTCCGATCCTAATAAAAAGACGAATACTTCGGTTATTGTAGGAAAATATGTACAAAATATCTTCGTCACAATCGGCTCGGGGCGCTAATTTGTCTTTGCTGCATTTTATGAAATTCGTCTTCAATGTATAATTTTTCTTGCTTATTTTGTGTTATTGTAACATACTTCTATCAATATATTACAATTAAACATATATAAAAATCATATAATCTCACTTTAATTATCAAACAAACCGTTTCATATATTTTTAGCTACAGTGACCTAGATATTAACCCAACTGACCATAAGTATAACCATTTGCTTGGTCTACATATCAGCTAGAGATAGGAATTGCTGCCAGCAAACATAATTAATTGAATTTTCTGAGCACAAATTAGGGCATAATTATGCTAAATTGCATGTCATAGGTTTTTATCTGTGACCTCTCATGATAATCTCCAAAACATGTGTGAAGTTTCAATTGGATACCTGTCTTTGAAAGATTAAATGGAGATGTTTCATGTTTACCTAAACCAAGTTTCAACGTACAAAAAAGACGGCATAATTCAGTGAATGATCCAGCCAAAGAAATTTAATAATATGATCCAGCCAAAGAAATTAAATAATAATGACACTATTGACATTGTCAAAAAATACACTCATCGTGGAAGCTGTTCGCGTAAATATTTTCAATGAACTAAGAGAAACAATCAACACAATAATAAAATGTGTTTTTGTTGTTTGAGCATTGTACCTTGAAAAATAGTTTTTCATGGGTGACATACTAGCCAGATATTCTTAAAGCTTATACAAAGTTCTTTGCAAATGCCCAGGATTACGTGTTTATAAAAGATCCCTATATTATTTCGCATGGAATTGTGACTTTGGAAAATGGGAATGATTCTTGTCTTTGAAAAGCTGTCTTATCATGATAATCACCATTGACAACATATTTCCACTAGTAATGGTAAAGGCAATGTTTGACCCTAAATCCATAATTTTTACCATGACCTTGGACTTGGGAGCTCTGTTCTTGCCACACCACACTATGTCCAACCATGCTTATAAAATTTCTATTTGACCTCACCAGTTGACTTTGTGTTTTCTAGGGGACTGGGTCTTCGGAGCACATGCCTTTTATTTCAGACATATGTTTCAAAAAAGTAAATTATTGAAAGAGAACCAAAATAGAACGAATATTGTATACATAACAAATAAATGTTGACAATACACTAAATAATAAGTATAATAATACCTGTCAAGTGCTTTGTCTCCGCAATGTATTCCTGTAAGTTCTGCTCTGCAGACTCACTGACATCGTAGTCTAACAGATCTGCATTCACGAGACAATGGATCTTTCCCCCAGCTCCAAATATGGCCCGGCGCCAAAATATATCCACCTGAAAAACAAAGACAAATGTGCATTAAGCAGATGGGCAACGAAGGTTTTCATTGTCATAATACGATCTTTAAATGGACACTGTGTAAAAGCATGTAGTTTTCTGAAACAAACACTGAATTTAAAAAAAAAAAGTTTTTTGAATAAATGTAAATTTATGACTTTCTTTAAGGTTTTTATAATGGCTTGATTGAACCAGGAAATCAACAAGAGCTGTCAGAAGACAGCGCGCTCAATGATTCGAGTGCTTGACAGTTTAACGTAAGCCATCATGGGGAAATTGTTAATATTCAATAAGGTCAAGGTAATGTAGTCATATTCTAAGTGGAAGAGGACCATAATTTAAACAGTGATCACTTATGTTTTAAAGAAGTTGTACTTCATAGACGATTCTGACTTCAGGTATATTTTCCACAATCTATTGAACATTTGTAAAGACATAAAACAAACTACTAAGATTTTATTGCAAATTTGATAGCAATATATTGGGTGGGATGGTCCTTCAAAAATAAAATAAATAAAAAAAATTATTACCATGTTTGAAAAAAAAATTGGGATGGGGGGTTTTGGGGAGGGTGGAGAGGGGGGTATAATGTGTGGGTATGGTCATTTATTTGATGATCTTTAAAAAAAATAACAAAAAAAATGTGTGGGGGGATTCGAGGGTGGGTTGTGGGGTATGGTTTGGGTCGAGTCCATAGTGGCATGTCAGGTAAGTGTTGTTTTGTCAAAGTATGAATCAAATCTGATCATAAATAAAGAAGTAATGGAAATTAAAGCAAAATTTATTCATTTGACCTTGAGAGTCAAGGTCATTCAAAGGTCAAGGTCAAATTCAACTTGCTACGTACAGTGCCCCCATGATAGTAAGAAAGTATTTGAAGTTTGAAAGCAATAGCCTTGATACTTTAGAAGCAAAGTGGATCTAAACACAAAATTTAACAAAATATGCAAAATATACACTCAAAGAATTAATCTATAAGTGAAAACCAAAGCAGCTTTAACGACAATAACTAACTTTTATTCAAAGAATTAGAACTAGGAAAATGAATAACAATGACAGAGAATTTAGAACAGTTACAAGCCACGTCTAAAGAATTTAAGCATCGTTAAAAATGAACAAATACAGCAAATACCTTAATGAATGTAAAAAGAAGTTCACAATCTGTCAAAAACTGATATAAATTTTAGCTACTGTTAGTCTAGAAGTTGCTTCAAAAATTTAGTTTATAAAATAAGTCTAACTTAATCTCATGAACACAATTTATGGAGAGTGGGAAACTCCAGTGACTCAAATGTAAACAAGGGCTGTTTGTAAAACATTTTTTTTTATTCAATATAAGACATACAATGTATACATGTATATGATCGTATAAGCAAAGTGATGCTATGTAGCAGCAATAATGTTCAGACATGTTATACAAGATATGCTGATATATATTTTTTGACTTTTGTGATTTCCTTTTGATTAAAGAAAAACGTTTTTTTTTTTAAAGAAAAGAAAAGAAGAAAAGAAAAAAAAAAAAACAGAATAGTTATGAATAATGATGAGTTGCATAAAGATGGTAGAGGGTATACTGGACTTGTTTATGAAAGCTTAATGTGTTTCCACTTTTGTTTAAATATATGAAGTGTATCATTGTTTAGGGCTATTTCTTTTTCAATTCGGATATTCAGTTTTAAATAATTATTAAAACAGTTCATTGTGGGTATTTGTTTTCTGTATTTCATATGATTTTTTTTATTCAATATAAAAATACAATGTAAATATGTGCATACGCAAGAACAAAAGTGGTATAATACAACAGTAATAATGTCAAACACATATTATACATGATATGCTAGGATATACTGTTTTTTTTGCTTTGGTTGCATGTGGTGTATGCTGTTATTTTTAAATGTAATAATCAATCCTATAGATGAGTTGCATAGTTAGGTAGAAGACAGCTGGACTGGGTTATGAAAGTTTATGCGTTTCCATTTTTGTTCAAAAATATGAAGTTTATCGTTATTGAGGGCTATTTCTTTTTCAATTTGGATCTTTAGTTTTAAATAGTTTATAAAACAGTTGAAAGTAGGTATTTGTTTTTTGTATTTGAAGCTAAATATAAAATAGTTCATTAATATGTGGTTCACAGTGTTATTAATTTCTGGTATTTTAAAATTATTCACACCGAAACTGATACACTGTTAAGAGTACAGTGCATTATGGGGCAGAGCTTTCATTGGATGAGCGACTTTAAATTTAGATTGAATGCAATACGATACATGTACAAAAAATTGTTTTATTGCGTCATACGCATGCAAAAAAACGTGTTTCCCGGGGACTTTCTGATACCGCGCGAAAATGAAAGTGAAACTCTGTTAACAATTACCGGTACACTGTGTTCGCATGTAAATAAATCGTCTGGATTATTTAATTTCTTATACACGAACTGAAAGATTAAATGACATAATACTAGAATGATAATGAAATGACAGAAAAAGTTGTTTTATACAGTGGGCATTATATTTCACAGTCGCTCATTTAATATAGTCAAACTGCAACCATATCAAAGTAAGAATGTTTCAATCGTTTTGAATAACTTTAATTGTATAACTATCCCGCTTGCACTTAACTTATGGAAATTATCGCACTGAACCGCTCTGATGAGGAATACATGTAATAAACACTGACACTCGAGTTTTTCACACCTTTATTGACATTACACAACAGATTAACACCAATTAGCTGTCGGTGTTGTTTAACCTCGAAGCGATTATAATCGGTTCAACGGACGGTTGAATAAAGCAATCAACATGTGATTGCCGCCATCTTTGAATTGTCTGAAAATACATGAAGTTGCATAATACGGATTTGAATCAGAAATCAAATGGAAGGTTGGAGAAAAAATGGGATCCAAGTACCCCCCGCGTTATATTGGATTCAGCGTTATAACGGAGCGCGTTATATTGGAGTTACAGTGTATTTAAGAGAGACAGTTTTAATTTTGATTGTTGGTTCTCTAGAAATGTTGTTAACTGGTTCCAAAGAATTTGAATATGTTTGCACTCCCAGAAAAGGTGTTCTATTGTTTCAATGTGTTCGCTGCATATATCACATAAATTTGTGTTGGATAGGTTGCACTTAAAAAGGTATTTATTGGTAGCTATGATTCTATGGACATATTTATATTGAAAATTTCTCAGTGTGCTATCAATAGTTGTTTTATATGGCATGATAAATATTTATTTCCAATTAAATTCTTGTTCTCGAAGAAGGCTTTGCCATTTATTTTGAATCTTGGAGTTTTCTGCAGGGTGTTTAATTTGTAGTTTGTAAAATATTTTGTTTGTTTTGTTTTGTTTTGCAAGTATGTTTTCCGTGAATGATGTTTGAGTACACGGTGTGTTATTTGTATTAATTGTAGATTTAATATGTATGGGTATGCTTTTAATTAATGTGTAATACATTAGGAAATTGCTTGAAGGTATTCCGTATATATAACATATATTCTCAAAAGAATAGAAGTCTTTTATTCTGTAATTGTACATTTGGTCGACATATTTAATGTTTTTTTCAAACCAATGATTATAGAAAAAAGTCTTATTGTTTGAAGTTATGTCTTTATTGTTCCATAAAATAATTTTACTGGTGATTTGGGTTTCTAGATTATGAGTAACATTAGTCCTTGCCGATAAAACATTAGACAGAAATATGTTTTCGTTTGCAATTTCATGCAAAATGGTATTGCTGATGTTACATTCAAAAAGTAAGGAGTCACCATTTTTTTTTAGGATTTCCTGGTAGAATAATTTCCATTTACTTGTATTGGTTTTATCTAGATATCTTTTAACCCAGCTGCATTTGACTGCATTCAAGAATGAGTCGATGTCCGTTAATTGGATACCTCCATTTTCTACAGATTGAATTAACTGAGTTCGCTTAATTTTATCAGGTTTACCGTCCCATATGAAACTAAATATTTCTGATTGTATATCTTTAATAATATCATTTGGTGGGTTTGGGAGAACTGTTAATGTATAAATTAATTTAGAGAGTGCAAACATTTTCAACACCGTGTTTTTTCCGATTAGTGTAAGTTTACAATGCTGCCATGATTTTAAACAATTTTTAAATTTTTGTAATTTAGGCAGTATGTTTTTTAGAACTGTTTCATTTTCATTGTTTGTAAAGGTTATTCCTAACATTGTTGCTTCATCTGATGTCCAGTGGAATTTAATTTCTTTTTTAAGTTGAATATTACTTTGTTTAAATTTACCTACTCGTAGCAGTGTCAGTGCATTTACTTTTGTTAAGTTTAAGACCTGATGCCATTCCAAAAAGGGTAAGCGATTCTATAAGATTATTGAATGAGTCAATACTGTCATTTAAAGAGTCTTTCTAATTTAGAAAATGCCAAATAAAAATTAGGCTAAATAATGAGAATAAATTGGAAAATAATGCCAAAATGTCATGATGCTGGTGTTACAATAATTAAGAGTTTAATTATTTCAAATTTCCCACCTTTTCCAGGAGTTGTTTCCTTTTCAAGAAAGCATCAAGAAGTGACTCTTTCAGCCAAAACAGCTTAATTTATCCAGTTCTAAGAGCACTGGCAGAACAGTCTATTTTTCCTCAGAACAGTCCATTTACAGACATTTTGATTAGTTAGAAATCAAATCTCTACTCATAGACTAAGAACATAATAAAAACACTCAAGTCAACACTATTATTTAACTTGAACATAACCAACATACTTCTACTAAAATATGCAAGCCATACATGCATTCAGCTATCAAAAAGACACCAATAATCAATGATCAATATCTTAGATCTGGGGAACTCTGTAGGGGTTTCCTCAAAGATGGCTTATCAGTTATAGTTCCCATTATAGATTAATTTGCTACAAACTGATAACAAATGTTACAAATTGTTAAGTACAGATTTACACAAGAAATTACAACTTAGCCAAAAATGCCATTATACTTGAAAAATATGCATTTTGAAGTATTTACCCTTTAAGTGTTTTGAAACCAAGGGGTCTAACAAATTCCAGAGATGAACTAAAAATAGATTAGGGAACCTGAGTCAGCAGGTTAAACAAGGGAGTTAACTATTAGAAAGTATGTACAGGTTATCTTTTTTTTAATATTATGACTTATCAGATTCTTGTGAAAAATGACAAAATAAAATAAGTATTATGTAATGATAATCAGCTATAGCTAAATTTTTCCACACATACAAAAAACTACCACTCCCCTGAGAGCCTTGTTTTTCAACAAACATTAACTATTGTCAGACCAGGGACCTATACAAACAAAGGGATTAGCAACCTCGCGATATCCCGTTACAGCACGCAAAATAAACCGAGATTTGATAATCTCGATCGATTGGTCCCTGTGTAGCGATAATAAACCGGTGCGCGAGATTTGATAATCTCGATTGATTGGTCCCTGTAAAGAGATAATGTGGCTACACGATATCGAGGGATTTCGCTTATTGAGCGGGTTACGTTTTTTCGGATTCAAATTATATTATGTTAAATAAACAAGTACCTATTCGTTCAATTGTTGCGTTGTTGATCTCAAAATCAATCATTATTTAGTCTAATTATTACGCAGTATGTCGAACGGGGACCCAATTATCGGACCCTTTGATGAATATTAATTGCCAGTTGTTTCGCCAGGGATAAATTGCCGTTGTTTATCGCACGTATGTACATGTACAAAAGACCGGTCTTTTAATAGAATTAAAATGTAACCATGTTTTGTTTTAAATAGCAACATAATCAAGACATGTTAAGTGCAAACAACTCAAAATGTATCACTGTTCTTTTAACCTCCGACGCAGCAAAGTTTCGCATGCCATTTTAATATTCACCAACAGAGTCGCTCAGAACCTGTGCAGACAGACTGACCTTCATGTAGCTGAAGGAAAGCAGATTCATTCGATTGCGAGCGATTTCGCTCATTGATGGTGATCGTTGTTTCGCAATATTCGACTTTCGTTGTTTAATATATATTCGTTCAATTTTGCCTTGTTTGTCTTGTAAATAAATAATTAGTAATATTAACACGCAGTATGCTACACGGAACCCAATTACCGGATGCGTTGACGAGTAACAATGCCATTTGTTTCACAGGGTTTCAATTACCATTGTATATCGCACATATGTGCATGTAGCAAAGACCGGTCTTTTAATTAATTAAAAATGTTACTCTGCTGCGTGAAAAATATCAACATTATTAACGCCTGCCAATTGCTTACAATTTAAAATGTATAATTGTTCTTCATTATCCGAGACAATGAAGGTTTGCATGCCATTATGTTATTCTGTTGGACTCCTTTTGAACTTGATATCCATAGTAGTACTGAAAGTCTTTTCGTGATTTTGTGTTCAAGTATTGAACAAAAATCAGCAGAATTTGAAGGCAAGGCAATTCATAAAAGTCGTTAATGTTTTATTTTTCAGTATAAATCAGTTAATCACTGAAACATACACATAAGTTCATGCATGATAGTTAATCTTGGTATTATTTAAGTTTAAGAGTATGTGTAACAATAAATTCATGTTACTAAGTGTAATGAGCATTCAGTTAAAGAAAATATTTTAAAAACTCAATAGCATGTAAAAAATCACATGTTTGTAAAAGATTTTGCACAAGTAACCATTTGCAATGTGAAATAGAACAACAAAAATTTGATAATAATACTAACAATTTTCTATTTATTATTTCAACAACAAAAGATTGAGATTCCTCCTGACATGGTAATGCAGAAGATTTATTCGAAGCCTTAAGGTAACAGCAATACAAAAAGCTTACTAAAATTAAATACCAAATTATCTTGTTTAAACAAGTTTGAAAATTTTATATTTATAATGAGTTTTGGGAACACAGTTTTGATTAACATGATCAAAGATCTAACTGTCACTTTTGAGTTAAGCAGAGATATTCACTGCTGGAATATGTTCATTTATGAAAAAATGCAACAGTTTAATTTAATCAATTGAATATTTAAAACTAATTCATACTGAAATTTTCTTTTGTCTTCGGCAAGTCTGAAGGTTTGTGAAGTTTGTTGTCGCCACTGCTTTATATAGTAGACATGAATATAGTAACATCATCTTAGTGCGGGGATGGTCAAGGTACGTCTCAGGAAAAGAAAGGAATCCAATTTCCGTGTTGAATCAGACAGTATCAGTATGGCATAGCTGTGAACACACATGTATGTCAGCACTATTTAAAGTCCACAATGTTTTTCAAAATTTCCTAATGTGGAAATGACCTGGGTTTGTACGCCCAAGTTTCGCTGGCGTCATGACATTTTCCTTTGCGGGGTCAAACTTTCCGTCTAAAGAGCAAGAGACCCTCTTTTGCTTCTATTCAGCACACTGAAATATAAAACAATATGAATTTAAACCAACAAGATAAATAAAGGGCTAGTATTGACGGAGCCTTTCCAAAAATGCTGTGACATATGTTGATCAAATTAATAGTGGTTATAAAATAAAAAAATGACTAAAATTGTATTGTTTTTGAGCTTATACAAAATTATGATTTTTCAAATAATGCAAATGAAATTTGCACCACACAATATATTGAAATGCAACGTTTGTAAAAATACCATCATGATTATTATAGGGCTAGTATAGACTGAGTCTTTCTTAAAATGCTGCGACATATTTGATTAAATTGATAGTGATTACAAAATAAAACTGAGGAGCTGGGCCATGAGCGCATGATACGCCCGTCGTTCGCCAATGAAGTAGTAAGGTAATAAATAACCCTTTGAATCATTTTTTTACTTCAGTTTATTTGTATTTGAATACATGGTTTATTTTATAAGTACATGAGCATGGAGCGCCGTCTCCTTGACATTCATACCATATCTTTTTTTGAGTATATGTATGCGTGTATGGAATTCCAATGTTCCAGTCAAATCTCATCCAGTTGAATATGTGAATACTTGATAATTTAACATTGTAACATGGTAAATCCGATACGGTAGAACAGTCAATGAAATCACGAAATTTTGACGAACAAAGTCGCATAACTCTGGAACGACAATTCAGAATTCCGTCAAAAATGAAAGGGGATCAGGGTTTATGAATATTAAGATTGTGTTAAAATTTGAAAAAAATCCATCGAAGGATATTTGAGCTACGGTAGGACATTCAATGAAATCACGAAATTTTGACGAACAAAGTCCCATAACTCTGGAACAACAATTCAGAATTCCGTCAAAAACGAAAGGGGATCAGGGTTTATCAATATTAAGATTGTGTTGAAATTTGAAAAAAATCCATCGAAGGATATTT